>NW_023994659.1:202500-260788 GCF_015586225.1 Lucilia sericata | reverse complement strand
GCAACAACAAATGCTTACTAACGACAAATGCTGTTTCTACTAAAATGAGCAAAAATAATAAAAAACAGCAAACACAGCAACAAGTAAACTGCGATGGTAGCAGCAGCAGCAGCAACAACACAAAATTATTTAATAAACAACATTACAAAAAATTATATATGTTGTGCAAAAAAATAAGAACCTACAAAAAAAAATGGCAAAACATAACTATAGAGAGCACTAGAATTTGCCAGAGCAATAAGAAGAGATCAACAACAACAACAAAGCGTAAAATAAACAAGAGAGTTTTATATGAAAATACACAAACAAATTAAAAGAGTAGCAGTTAAAATGAAGAGTTTCTTTTTATACAACAAAAAGAGCACAAAAAATATGTAAAATTTTATTTAGATCGAAAGTACAAAAAGTAAAGATAACAATAATGAAGAAAAAAAAAGGGAAATAATAAAAGCTTTTACATAAGTACCTATTATCTAAAAAAATATATTATTATTGTTGTTGTTGCAAATATTCTTAAGTATCTATTGCTGTTGCTACAGCAACAACATCAACAGGCCAAATATCAACGCACATTGAAGGCAGCAAATTATCAACTGCTGCTGCTGCTCGCTGTTTACACCTAAAATGTACTGAAAAAATTAGGACACATTTTGCAAAACTCTCAGTTTAGGCATTTAGAGGGGGGCAAACAGCAATAAAAGAACAATTAAAGCAACAACAACAAAAACTACAAACGGTGGGCTTTGAAAAGGAAATATTCTATAAGAAAATCAACTGAAGAAAAACAAATTTTTAATCTTTTTATATGCTAGTAGTTCACTTGTTATACATTAAAATGTCCCGTGGACATTGTTTGAAAATCTTCATCTTAGTATAATATATTCAAAAATATTGTTTGCAATCTTTTCGATATAGGTCTAAAAAATTCCGTAATTTTGAGCTTGCTATTCCTTCTCGAGATTCTTAAAAAGTTAGCTCCTCGGGACACTCTACATACAGCATCTCACTTGTATTGATTTAGCCCCACTGTGTAATAAGATTAGTTTTTCCTAAACAGAAATAGATCAGTTGACGTCGATGACGTCGTTTAATAAACAATACAATGTAGCCTACTGCGTATTTTTTTGTTGCTTGTATTCCATTAGTTTTAAATATCACGTGTAAATTGGTATTTGTGAAGAAAGCTTTTTTCATTTTTGCTTATTTAGCTTGTTCTTGTTTGTTTTTTAAATATTTCACAAGATGTAAAGAAAATTATTTTTACTTCTCGTTTTTATTGAAGGAAAGCTTTTGACAAAAAGGAGCATTTGTTATTGTTATAAAGTGAATTTTTTTTTAATTTTCTCCGGTATTTTTATACCCACCATCAAAAAAGATGGGGGTATATTGATTTTGTCATTCCGTTTGTAACACATCGAAATATTGGTCATAGACCCACAAAAGTATATATGTATATTATGGGTCTTATTAAATTCTAAGACTATCTACCCATGTCTGTCCGTCCGTCCGTCTGTCTGTTGAAAGCACGATAGAGTACGAACGGAATGAGATAGAGGATTGAAGTTTTCCACAAACATTCTCCATAGGTAAGGTTTGTTTGGAATTGAAAATGGGCAATATCGGTCCACGTTTTCGGATAGCCCCCATACCAGTGGACCCCCGGAAACAGCTTTAATGGGCATAACTGTTTCAAAAGCGATGACATAAATAAGTTTCATATGATTCAAAATCTTCCTACCAAATTTTATGAGGATCGGTCCATAATTGGTCCTACCCCCCATATAAGGCCCCCTTCAGAAAATTACTTTAACGCTCATTATTGGCTTAAAAATAGGTGTATAGTTATGAAATTCGACACACATAAGTTTCAATGTAGCCAAAGCCTCTCTACCTAAGTTTATGTTGATCGGTCCATAATTGACCCTACCCCCATATAAGGTCCCCTTCAGAATATGACGCTCATTACTGGCATAAAAATACGAGTATAGTGATGAAATTCGACACACATAATTTTCAATGAAGCCAAAATCTCTTTATCAAACTTTATGTGGATTAGTCCATAATTGACCCTACTCCCCATATAAGGTGCCCTTTAAAAAATTACTTAAACGATCATTGCTGGCTTAAATATATCACAAAAGCGATGAAATTCGACACACATATAAATGTATTGAGGATCGGTTCATAAGAAAATTACTTTAACGATCTTTGCTGGCTTTAAAATACGTGAACAATTATGAAATTTTATATAAGAAACATTATAAAGACGTAAATCTTCCTACCGAATTTCATGCGGAAAGTGTCGGGAAGTGATATTCGATGTAAAGATGTTTTGTATGAACTAAAATTGGTCTAAAAAATTTTATGAAAAACGGTCAATTACACAGTGTGACAAAATTACAAAAAATCTATACACTCATCGCGAGACCACTCATCGCGAGACCTAGTGAAGTTGGTAGGTCTAGTAGATTACAGTACCATTTTTAGAATCTTCAATATAAAAAAATGAAAAAAAATATAAAAATTTGTATTCAGATCTAAATATTTTACACATTTCCGTACAAAATATAAAAGTGTTATACTTTTTAAAAGGACAAAGGAAACTCTTTTCAAACAGTTGAAAATATTAAATCGGTTAAGAAAATTTTAAGATATAATGTTTTGGTCTGTTCTAGTCAACAAAAGCGTTTTTTTCCAATTAGCTTCCGATTTTAGGGTATATTGAGGATTTAAAAAATGGTAAAATGATCTACTCATCTAGGTCTATAAAAAGCATTATACATATCGCGTAACGAGTGTTTTTCAGTGTCACACAGTGTTATTATCCCTATCTCTCATATAAGGTCCTCTTCAGTTAATTTGATGAGTAATATCACCCTGATGTTTATAAGGGAGCATTCCTTTTAAGGCATACGGTTTGATGGTGGGTATATGAGATTCGGCACAGCCGAATATAACACTCTCACTTGTTTGCATTGAAAAAGATCATAAGAAATTAAATTTGCACTCTTACACAATATTTGCTCACATCAGACATGGCACATGCAATTTCATCACTGTACAGAATTGCATAAAAAATTCTAACTTTTTGATTTAAATTTTATTTAATACATAATTTTTGTTTTTGCAAATTTATATCAATCCAACACTTCAATCTGACTTCCTTATGTATTCGACTTTTGAAGTCTGGCCGACAACGGACTTCCTCAAAAGTTAAATTTTAGACTATTGTTCGTATCAATCAGGATATAAATTTAAGAGTCTACCAAAAATGTCATCGGTGTACTTTTAAATATCAAAAAAGAACAATTGTATCAATTTTACCAACCCTGTCTCACATAGATACTATTACACATTCTCACTCGCGTTAACAGTAACACTCAATTGCGTATTTGATATGAGAATTTTTGTGTTTGTTTTTGTTTGTGTTATTATGTGCCTACCAGGGATGGAAAATGAGATTTTTTTTTCAGTATCAAAAATCAGAGGGTACTTTTTTGGCCCTCAGAGTACTAAAATCATTTTTTGGCTAAAAATTAAGATAAACATTTCACTTCGAGGATCATGTTGGTCATTCCTTAGGTACATTTTTATTTAGAAATTTTTATACGGAAGTAGAAAAGCCATTATTATTACCATAAGTACAAATATTACCCCGATATTGTACTTTGTAAATATGTTAAATTTAAAGCAGTCATGATACAATTTGTTATATTTCAATATTTCAGGGCACATTTGACCCTAGGCCCCATACGAGAATGATTTTAGAAATTCAACTTAACGTTAATAATTGAGCTACCAAATATTATTATCGATGAAAAGTTTGTTTATTGTCAATAAATCGCTTTAATATGTACATAATATGTATTAAATTAAAATCCGACGTAGGTGTCATTTGTTAAAAAAAAACAATTGTCCTATAAAATTCTATACATTGCGCTCCATACCATGAGACCTTATATAGGATATTTACTCATACATCCGATTCTGAATATGACATGAAACAATAATTTGTTTTAAAGTTCAAATATTTTTGACCAAAAACTTCTTATATTATCTTTGGTTAAATGCCTAATTACAAGACATTTGTTTTAAAGTGGAATATTTTTGCAAAATTTAAATTTCTGGTAATTTTATCATAAAATATTTACAACGGAATTTTAATTAGATTAATATTCATATAATGTCAATCAAGATAAAAATAAGGGCGTCATGAAATAACTCCCCACGAAATAACTCCCCAAAACAAAAATGAAATAACTTCCTAAAAATTTGTCCAGAAAGCAAAAACAACGAAATTTGGGGATTTAATTCGTTTTTTGCGGCATTATTTCACATTTAAAATGGGGAGTTATTTCATTATGAAATAATTCCTCAAAATTCCAAAATGAAATAAATCCCTAAAAATATTTTTGGGGAGTTATTTCATTACCTTACTTTTATCACACGAAATAAAAAATATATGTCTGATAACCGGCCTTCGGCCGTCGCAAAGGTTTTATCCTTTCCAACGCCTTCGCTAAGAATACACCCTCCTTGTATCAAGAGTGTTCGGCTTTAGGCCGGCTATTTCGGAAATCTTTACTAAGCGAAGCCGGTGTTGGTCATATTATAGAGTGGTAAATCATTGCGTCCGACCGTAGGTCGGCTATTTAGGATATATTTACTAAGCGAAGCCGTTGTTGGACATACCATAGAGTAAAAAGTCCTTGCGTCCAACCGCAGGCCGGCTATTTAGGAAATTTTTATTAAGCGATTAAACTTTGAAGCCCCACTCGAAAGTATGAGCGACCTACTTTTTGAGAAATGTCACTAAAACCGACTTGTTCCATAATTTGTTATTTTTAAATGGGAACTTATTTCATTTTAAAATTAGGGATTTGTTTCATATGAAATAAATCCCCAAAATGGGGTGTTATTTCATTTTAATTTAGGAAGTTATTTCATTTCGTTGGGGCTTTTTTCATTTTTAAATTGGGGAATTATTTCATAATGAAATAAGTCCAAAATTTGAGGACTTATTTCATTTTTGTTTTGGGGAGTTATTTCATGACGCCAAAAATAAGTACAATTTCCGATTCCATTTCGAAATGAGCTGCATTGGTAATTTGCAAAACATTCTTCTAAAAAAGTCGTTTTAAAAGTAGATCATTTAAATTCTGGTAATGTTGAAGAGAATTCCATTACTCTATAATTTTATTAGCCGTTTTTTCTAGAACTTTTAGTTGATGCATTTTTTAGAATTATATGTAAATATGTGCCAAAGCATTCTTGTAATTTTAAATTTGAATAATATGATACATTGTTTTAAAGATAATTTGAGAGTATCAAGTAAGACTCGGGAGTATCACGGTATTTTTGAACATCAAATAGTATCAAAAAAAGTACGATCGTACCAATTTTGCCATCCCTGGTGCCTACGTGCCAAACAAAACAAAAAATACAACAAACAAAAACACTTAAAATATGATTGTATTCTGAGCATATGACAGTTTATGGCATAAACTTTATGCTGATTTTTTTTTTTTAATTTTTATAGTAAATTTTCTGGTGAGAAATTTTAAAGAAAATTTTATTTAATTTTCCCTAAATTGCCAAATATAAGAATTGGACATTTTTGTTAAATATTTTTAATTTTATGTAAAATATATAGTTCTCCCTCTACGGAGGGTCAAAGTACAAAAATTCTATTAAAAATAGTTTTTATTTTTTGAATATTTAGAAAACATCACTATTGGTAATCAGATTTGTATACCCCACACAACTTTAGTGGGGTGGGTATATTGGGTTTGTGCTGTTGTTTGTATCACACAATAATATTGGTCCTACCAATCGAATCATGAATCATCATGTTTCTAGTTTATTTAGCCATGTCCATCCGTCTATGTAAATTTTGTAATCAAACTAAAGGTCGCAATTATGAAGATAATTTAATGAAATTTGGTACATGATCATCTATTGTTCCAGGGACGAAGCCTATTGGAAATGGTTAAGATAGGTTTATTATTTTACATACATATTCCACATACAACTGAACCACCCGAATAGCGCTCCCGACAAATTGCGCCACAACTATGTTTTATACTTGCCTTAATGAAATTTTGCCGAATTTTGTATTGATCGGGCCTTACTTGACGCTCATACAAAGACCACTTCAGACTTGTGTAGTGTATTATATGTTCGACCTAGCCCTACTATAATTTCTTACTTGTTTTCTTATATTATTGATTATACGCCTCTCTTCGTGAGAGAAATTGTAAACAATGAAAATGTTTTTTTTTTAATATCTAATTGATTGAGTATTTTAAATATCGAAGTATGTATGTATGTATTTATGTATGTGTTCTGTTGCAAATTATATCAATTAACACATTTAATTATTGTTTCACATTTCTAAATAAATGACAAGTGTAATTGTCATGTATAATTAATTTTATCCATTTTAAGCTAAAATTTTGAATCTTCATATCGCTCATTTCAAACAAAAGGGCCATAACTGAAAATCCGGGAATTTTGTGTCGGGTGTATCTATCAGATTGTTTTAGAATTTTAGCAGTATTAATGACAAAACAAAAGCAATTCATAAACAGGTTAGTTTACAGCGTTCTAGTTCTTGTGGATTGATTCCCACAAGAGGATCTGGTAAAGGCCTGATGTAACATCTTCCTTTCAAACTATCATCGAAAAGAAATATATTCGGAATACCTTTTTTTACATTACTGTACAGATTTTTTTCTTGTCACGTTTAAAAAAATTAAAATTGAAATAACAAAATGTTAAACAAAAATGTATAATAAAGTATTTAACTGTCTGATCTTTAAATACATATAACAACACTAACTTGGTCAACTGGTACGTAAATATGACCCTATTGTAAGCAATTTTCCAATTATGACCATATAACTACAGTAAAACAAAAAAATTAAAATTGTTTTCAAATCAAAAACATAAATTACAATTTCAAATAAAAAAATTCACACCATACAGTATTCGCACCGAATGGACTTTAAAGATATTCTACCTGTTTTTGGAAAACAAAATCCAACATCTTGAGCAGCAGCAGCAAAACGTTAAAGTGTAAAATTCGAATAAAGTTTATTTGCAAAATTGAACAAAACCAAAAAAAAAACTTCAAATCATTTTAACTTGACACTTTTGGTTGGTGCAAGTTTTGGATATTTCGAATCAATTGGTTGTTGGTTGGTGGTGTTTAGCTGTGGTGACGATGTTGATGGTGGTGTTTATAACTTTGTGGCTCTTAAGGCGGCGTATTTTGTTTGTAACTCATTTTGTCTGTCTGTACGCTTGACGATCTATCGGTTGGTGTTTGTTTAACTAGCTGTATTTGAGTCAATGTTTTAGACTCGTTTGGCATTTAACTAAAGTGTCAAAGTACTCAGTTTAATAAACGCCACGAAATGACATTGAATACGTAATACAAACATACATACATATTTACATTAGAACGTTTATATTACAACCAGATCTGGGCAAAAACAACAAACTAACAATAGCATTTACAATCTGCCAAGAATTAACAATAATATCAGAGATACAAACAATGTTTAAAAACTAAATTACACTCAATAGCAAAAGTAAAGGGTCGCTAAAATTAAATCATTTGGAAAATGAAATTTAAGTATTTGATAGCTAAAATATACATTTAAAACAAATTGCCTGCAGTTGCTAGCTAAGAAAGGGCAATTTTGGTTAAATGGCGGTCATTTAATTATGACTGCTTGTGTATCGGTATCTTGGCAAACGTTTTTTGTTAACAAATGTTTAAGTTGTTGTTGCTGCTTTTATTTGTTTATTTACAATGTTACAATAACAGAATGAAAAAAAAAACACACCTTTTTCAGAGTGCAACATAAAAATCTTTAACAACAACATCAAACAAATAAAATGCTCGTAATATGCGGACCAACAACAACAGCAACAAAAGCGCCATTATACTTTTAGCACAAAAATCAACTTAAATAGAAACATTTACAGGGTTCTCACGATTGTTGGATCTGTTTATTTGAAGTTTTGTGCACACAACTAAATGCAGCAGCTTTATTTTTAATATTTTTTGAATTTTTTTTTAACAAAATAATATTGTTTAACTATTGTATGGTTTTTGGTTTAGTTTGTGATTTTTATTGTTTTATTAAGGTTTAAAACATATAAAAAACAGCGCCAACAAAAAATATCAAAAAATCTAGCACTGTGATTTTGTTGGTAAAAAAATGTATAATGGACAAAAGGTTAATAATGTTTGCAATATCTTAGGAATATTCACCATGTTCTCAATATCATCAGAATCAAAAAGGAAATGGCAAAATATAGCAAAATTTATAAGAACAACATTTTTATTTGTAATAATATATAGTCCCACTGTGCACCTTAAAATTTTTATAACACTACCATTTATGCCTTTGTCCGTCCTACCATCTGTCAGTTTGTGTCTGTCTGTCCAGCATTTGAAACACTCTACTCTACCGCAATGTTTATTGTGCAGTGCAGTAAAAATAATTTTGTGTCAAGGTTTTGCACTGTATTACTGAAAAAGGAGTTTTTTTTTGCAATTTTTCTACATTAAACAAAACATTTTTTTTAGATTAATTTCATGATTTTCAAATAGACATAATGCAAACAAATAAAGACAAATATAAAATATAATAAATATGATCATACCACATTATGTTACAACCATTAATAAAATTTAAAAAAAAAAAAATATAAAAAAGGTACAAAAGTGAGAAAACAGTTGGAAAATAATTTGAAAAATTCAAACATTATTTTTGAAAATCTATTTACAACATTAGTTATTTGCTAAAATAAAACATTAATTAATAATAAACCGGCAGGCTTCATAGTTTGTGTAAAACTTTTTATTACAGTGTGATATTGTGGTAACTTGTATTATCTATTATATAAATCTTAAATAGAATTTAATTAATTAATTGTGGAGAATTGTCGCTGAAAATGTCACTGCCATATTGTGGTGGTTGAGTGAACCTTTAATTATAAATTATTTTGTGTGTTTGTGTATCTTAGAGATTATTTAGAGGTTACTAGAGTGAAACTTGTGTGCAAAAAATGGGAAATGGGGAGAACTGTTACTGTTGTGCTGAGTGGTGGGAGGTGGTGTGAGTGTGCAAAATGTTTATGTGGCATTTTACAAATATTCTTGAATATGTATATGAAAAATGGAAATGCAATCTATCCAAAGTCAGTTTCTTTGCTATTATACACATATTTATCCAATTCAAAAGGAAATCTCAAAAAGATACTCTAAAATATATGTATATGTACCAAGCCCTTTTTTATGTAAAACAAAATAGCCATGAATATCGTTTACATTGTTCACCATAAACATTATGTAGAAGATCAGATTTTGTCCATCACATGTGGAATTTGTCTATAGTCTAGTCTATAGTCTAGTCTATAGTCTAGTCTATAGTCTAGTCTATAGTCTAGTCTATAGTCTAGTCTATAGTCTAGTCTATCTCTAGTCTATAGTCTAGTCTATAGTCTAGTCTATAGTCTAGTCTATAGTCTAGTCTATAGTCTAGTCTATAGTCTAGTCTATAGTCTAGTCTAATAGTCTAGTCTATAGTCTAGTCTATAGTCTAGTCTATAGTCTAGTCTATAGTCTAGTCTATAGTCTAGTCTATAGTCTAGTCTATAGTCTAGTCTATAGTCTAGTCTATAGTCTAGTCTATAGTCTAGTCTATAGTCTAGTCTATAGTCTAGTCTATAGTCTAGTCTATAGTCTAGTCTATAGTCTAGTCTATAGTCTAGTCTATAGTCTAGTCTATAGTCTAGTCTATAGTCTAGTCTATAGTCTAGTCTATAGTCTAGTCTATAGTCTAGTCTATAGTCTAGTCTATAGTCTAGTCTATAGTCTAGTCTATAGTCTAGTCTATAGTCTAGTCTATAGTCTAGTCTATAGTCTAGTCTATAGTCTAGTCTATAGTCTAGTCTATAGTCTAGTCTATAGTCTAGTCTATAGTCTAGTCTATAGTCTAGTCTAGTCTATAGTCTAGTCTAGTCTATAGTCTAGTCTAGTCTATAGTCTAGTCTATAGTCTAGTCTATAGTCTAGTCTATAGTCTAGTCTATAGTCTAGTCTATAGTCTAGTCTATAGTCTAGTCTATAGTCTAGTCTATAGTCTAGTCTATAGTCTAGTCCATAGTCTAGTCTATAGTCTAGTCTATAGTCTAGTCTATAGTCTAGTCTATAGTCTAGTCTATAGTCTAGTCTATAGTCTAGTCTATAGTCTAGTCTATAGTCTAGTCTATAGTCTAGTCTATAGTCTAGTCTATAGTCTAGTCTATAGTCTAGTCTATAGTCTAGTCTATAGTCTAGTCTATAGTCTAGTCTATAGTCTAGTCTATAGTCTAGTCTATAGTCTAGTCTATAGTCTAGTCTATAGTCTAGTCTATAGTCTAGTCTATAGTCTAGTCTATAGTCTAGTCTATAGTCTAGTCTATAGTCTAGTCTATAGTCTAGTCTATAGTCTAGTCTATAGTCTAGTCTATAGTCTAGTCTATAGTCTAGTCTATAGTCTAGTCTATAGTCTAGTCTATAGTCTAGTCTATAGTCTAGTCTATAGTCTAGTCTATAGTCTAGTCTATAGTCTAGTCTATAGTCTAGTCTATAGTCTAGTCTATAGTCTAGTCTATAGTCTAGTCTATAGTCTAGTCTATAGTCTAGTCTATAGTCTAGTCTAGTCTAGTCTATAGTCTAGTCTATAGTCTAGTCTATAGTCTAGTCTATAGTCTAGTCTATAGTCTAGTCTATAGTCTAGTCTATAGTCTAGTCTATAGTCTAGTCTATAGTCTAGTCTATAGTCTAGTCTATAGTCTAGTCTATAGTCTAGTCTATAGTCTAGTCTATAGTCTAGTCTATAGTCTAGTCTATAGTCTAGTCTATAGTCTAGTCTATAGTCTAGTCTATAGTCTAGTCTATAGTCTAGTCTATAGTCTAGTCTATAGTCTAGTCTATAGTCTAGTCTATAGTCTAGTCTATAGTCTAGTCTATAGTCTAGTCTATAGTCTAGTCTATAGTCTAGTCTATAGTCTGGTCTATAGTCTAGTTTATAGTCTAGTCTATAGTCTAGTCTAGTCTATAGTCTAGTCTAGTCTATAGTCTAGTCTAGTCTATAGTCTAGTCTAGTCTATAGTCTAGTCTAGTCTATAGTCTAGTCTAGTCTATAGTCTAGTCTAGTCTATAGTCTAGTCTATAGTCTATAGTCTAGTCTATAGTCTAGTCTATAGTCTAGTCTATAGTCTAGTCTATAGTCTAGTCTATAGTCTAGTCTATAGTCTAGTCTATAGTCTAGTCTATAGTCTAGTCTATAGTCTAGTCTATAGTCTAGTCTATAGTCTAGTCTATAGTCTAGTCTATAGTCTAGTCTATAGTCTAGTCTATAGTCTAGTCTATAGTCTAGTCTATAGTCTAGTCTATAGTCTAGTCTATAGTCTAGTCTATAGTCTAGTCTATAGTCTAGTCTATAGTCTAGTCTATAGTCTAGTCTATAGTCTAGTCTATAGTCTAGTCTATAGTCTAGTCTATAGTCTAGTCTCTAGTCTAGTCTATAGTCTAGTCTATAGTCTAGTCTATAGTCTAGTCTATAGTCTAGTCTATAGTCTAGTCTATAGTCTAGTCTATAGTCTAGTCTATAGTCTAGTCTATAGTCTAGTCTATAGTCTAGTCTATAGTCTAGTCTATAGTCTAGTCTATAGTCTAGTCTATAGTCTAGTCTATAGTCTAGTCTATAGTCTAGTCTATAGTCTAGTCTATAGTCTAGTCTATAGTCTAGTCTATAGTCTAGTCTATAGTCTAGTCTATAGTCTAGTCTATAGTCTAGTCTATAGTCTAGTCTATAGTCTAGTCTATAGTCTAGTCTATAGTCTAGTCTATAGTCTAGTCTATAGTCTAGTCTATAGTCTAGTCTATAGTCTAGTCTATAGTCTAGTCTATAGTCTAGTCTATAGTCTAGTCTATAGTCTAGTCTATAGTCTAGTCTATAGTCGTCTATAGTCTGTCTATAGTCTAGTCTATAGTCTAGTCTATAGTCTAGTCTATAGTCTAGTCTATAGTCTAGTCTATAGTCTAGTCTATAGTCTAGTCTATAGTCTAGTCTATAGTCTAGTCTATAGTCTAGTCTATAGTCTAGTCTATAGTCTAGTCTATAGTCTAGTCTATAGTCTAGTCTATAGTCTAGTCTATAGTCTAGTCTATAGTCTAGTCTATAGTCTAGTCTATAGTCTAGTTCTATAGTCTAGTCTATAGTCTAGTCTATAGTCTAGTCTATAGTCTAGTCTATCGTCTGTCTATAGTCTAGTCTATAGTCTAGTCTATAGTCTAGTCTATAGTCTATCTATAGTCGTAGTCTATAGTCTAGTCTATAGTCTAGTCTATAGTCTAGCTATAGATCTAGTTATTAGATAGTCTATAGTCTAGTCTATAGTCTGTATTTACTCGTCTATAGTCTAGTCTAGATAGTCTATAGTCTAGTCATAGTCGTATAGTCTAGTCTATAGTCTAGTCTATAGTCTAGTCTATAGTCTAGTCTGTAGTCTGGTCTATAGTTAGTCTATAGATAGTCTACAGACTAGTTCTATAGCCTGGTCCAATGCTTTTCAAACTCGAAGAGGTTGGTTTTAGCCACTTTTTTGGATTTTGAAATGCATATGGTGTAAGTGTACTTTATGTGATGATTTTTAAAATTTAATGCCACAAAAGTTCTTTGAAACTTAAAGTCTTCACACCAGACAATGATAGTAAAACTTTAGTGAACATTAATTTAAAAATAACATTTACATCATATAAATAATTTCAATCGCTACAATCTATAAAAGTACTTAAGTTGTCCTAATTCTAAGTCAATTCAGACAATACGTTAGAGGGGCAAGCGGACAAATCTATAGCTAGTAAGAAACATACACTCACAAGGGTTAATGGACTCATTAAACTTGTATAAAGTAATAATTTTGTTTAAACTAACAACACATACAAGTGTGCCTCGCACAACACTAGCTAAATAAATGTAATTGAATGGGAGAAGATTGTTTGAATTTTATATAGTTTCTTTATTGAACTTCATTATCAAGTATTGTATTTAATAATTAACAAAATCGTGTATCTAAAAGGGGCACATTTTTTTCTCGTACACCTTTCAGTTTTTTTCCAGAAAAAAAAATCATAAAAAATCAGCTTATTACATGAAGTAAATATAAGTATGAGTAGTGTAGTTTTTGTAGTTATTTTCGCCCAAATATTGCGTAGGTTTTTTATTTGTAAAATAAAACTAACAACAAATACAATTTACACATATACATTTTACCATAATTGTACATAAGTGTGTTAGGTCTTTATGTCTAAAAGTACTTATTCATTAAGTACGCGTATGTACTTTTTATTTATATTTTTTATTTTGCGTTAACAACACGCACTCCAGATATGACGAGTATAAAAAAAGTAAATTTTGCGGTATACAAGCTCTTAAGATATAATATCTTTGGGCTGTAAAATGCTTTACAGCAAAAATTACAATAGTAAACACCTACAATGAATCGCATGGGTTTTTTCGACTTTAACATAGTCACCCATACTCTAATAGATACTTGTATTTATTTAATGATTACCTCCCTTTAAACCGCTCAGCCCTGTTAAATTATCGAGGGATTTGTTTTTGTATCTAGATACTTAATAGGTATATTTGTGTAAAAGTATTTTATAGGTGCGTGCTAGTTTTTTTTCAAAGTTTTATAACATGCGTAAATATGTATGTTGCCTTTAAAAAATGAAAGAGTTGTATGAGTTTGAGCTTTTTTGAATTATGGTCTTATATTTGTATCTATTATTTGTCTATTTAAGTTTACAACGTAAACTTTTGTTGTTGTTGTACTGCTTTTATTTTTTCTATATAGCTTTAACGGTACTATTGGTTTTTTACCTAAGCTGTCATATAATCATGTGTATAGAAGTATGTATTGCTAAATTTTATACAGTTTTAGATGAGGCCAGAAATATAGCACTGGAGACAAATTTCGATTTGATTTAAACATTATAAACTTTGAGAAATAAACTAATTTATAAGTATTTCGATCACAGCATTTACTAAACTGGGGCCTTTAACACTTGACTTTTTTAAGTAGTTCCAAAATTGTATAGAGAAAAATAAAAAGTCACACGTAAGCTGTTAAATATTAAGATAATATTTAGATAATATTTAACAGCTTACGTGTGACTTTTTATTTTTCTCTATAAAATTTTGGAACAACTTAAAAAAGTCAAGTCAATTAAGGATAATTTACATGTCAAAAGAAAAGGGTACATAGATATAACTTTATACATATCTATGGGAAATTTCGTGTCAAGTGACCCAACTTTTTAAACCGATGTCTTTCGATTTGATTGACATTTGCACAATGAAGACATAGGTATCTGAACTCCTTTGGGCAATTTTCGCTAGGACCTATAGGTGAAAAGTTACACTCATTTGAATAAAACCCTGTATGACCAAAATGTCCAAATTTGACCCCCTCTAACTCCGGCAGTTATTGACCGATTGAGCTGAAAATTTGTGTCTGGCCTACTAACCTTGGTGCAAATTTCATCAAATCGATTTTTGTGTTGGGTCACTTGATATGAAATTGCCCTATTTGAATTTTTTGCCCCATTTTAAATCGACTATTTGTTTGGACTTTATAGACTTCTAAATCGTTGGACCGATTAGAATATAGACCAGACTATAGACTAGACTATAGACAGACTATAGACTAGACTATAGACTAGACTATAGACTAGACTATAGACTAGACTATAGACTAGACTATAGACTAGACTATAGACTAGACTATAGACTAGACTATAGACTAGACTATAGACTAGACTATAGACTAGACTATAGACTAGACTATAGACTAGACTATAGACTAGACTATAGACTAGACTATAGACTAGACTATAGACTAGACTATAGACTAGACTATAGACTAGACTATAGACTAGACTATAGACTAGACTATAGACTAGACTATAGACTAGACTATAGACTAGACTATAGACTAGACTATAGACTAGACTATAGACTAGACTATAGACTAGACTATAGACTAGACTATAGACTAGACTATAGACTAGACTATAGACTAGACTATAGACTAGACTATAGACTAGACTATAGACTAGACTATAGACTAGACTATAGACTAGACTATAGACTAGACTATAGACTAGACTATAGACTAGACTATAGACTAGACTATAGACTAGACTATAGACTAGACTATAGACTAGACTATAGACTAGACTATAGACTAGACTAGAGACTAGACTAATAGACTAGACTATAGACTAGACTATAGACTAGACTATAGACTAGACTATAGACTAGACTATAGACTAGACTATAGACTAGACTATAGACTAGACTATAGACTAGACTATAGACTAGACTATAGACTAGACTATAGACTAGACTATAGACTAGACTATAGACTAGAAACTCACATATGGACGGTCGGACATTACTGTAAACTAAGAAAAAAATATTTTTTGAAATAAAATAACTAAGAAATTAAATAAAATAATGAAAAAATGTTTTGGTCCTTCCCCAAATTGAGCCATTATTTTACATGCTTTTCAGCCATCTACCTGATTCACTGAACGTTTATAAAATTGATTGCCATTACTATTTCTCAGCACTTGTCTGCTTTAAGCTAGAGTATAAATACCCTTGTTATACATTTATGATTAATAATACAATACACACATATGTATGTATATCTATCATTAAAGTTATTTCATTGATTTTTGATTGACATTTTATTAGCACGAAGAACAAACAAAAAAAAATGTGTTGCTTTTCAAACTACTAACATTATGGTAAATATTAATATGATACAAATTTTTTCTCCTCTTATATGCGAAAAATTCGTTGCCGTAATCAATGAAGTCGCCCTTTTATGGTAAATAATTTTTACAATCTAATAAATGTAATTTTTTAAAGCTTTTTATATACCAGTGGTTTCTAATATAAGCCATAACTTGGGCTTTCGTAGACATACAGGAAAAATTATGATCGAATAATGACAACAGTAGAATCTATCTAATGAAAATTAAAATAAAATATATGCAAGATTTTAATTAATTACAGCATTTTCAAAACTCGACTGTAAACAGAGTTTGGCAAAATTTTAAAGATATGTATTTATCCTATTGTTAATGTGTTAATGCATTCTATGCAAAACTGTGAATACTACAACTAAGTAGTACATTGTCGTACACCCAATTACTATGAATTAGTCATTCATGCATGAAATCTGTATTAAATGTTTTTATATGTTTTAGTTTTTTTCTAGACGAATTTCCTCATCATAAAATCTAATAAAATAAATGTAGCATTCGATTGTGTATGAGAGTATGAATTATTTTTGAGTACGTACATATGCACATCTACTTCAAATTTGTGGTTTTTTTGTGTTTTTTGCCTCATTTTGCGCCTGAATAAAAGAAAATATACAACAATCAACAACATTTGCAACAATTGAATTTGTAATTTTATATGGATACAACATACACGGCATAGATACTAAATGCTAATGAATTTTAATATATCCATAATATTTATTTTCATTTTGGTTTTGATTTTTTTTTCATTTCATGTATAAATGTACAATATGTATTCTAACGAATGCATGTTTATTATTGAGGCGAAATTTTATGAATTTTAATAGATTTAGCTTGAAGGAGATTTAATGGATATTTTATCAAATGAAAAGAAAGTTTTAAAGGTATTTTTAAATATTTGTTACAAGAATTGAATTAAACATTTCAGTATTGCACAAGTGAGCATTAATATACATTAAAAGTATAGAAGAAAAGGGTTTGATTAAGTACTATTTCGTATTATGCATGAAATTTTCGTAAATATTATGAAATAAGTTTTTATACCCACCATCAAAAAAGATGGGGGGTATATTGATTTTGTCACATAGAAATATTGGTCATAGACCCACAAAAGTATATATATTCTGGGTCCTCATTAAATTCTAAGACGATCTAGCCATGTCTGTCCGTCCGTCCGTCTGTCTGTTGAAAGCACGATAGAGTCCGAATAGAAAGAGCTAGAGGGTTGAAATTTCACATAAATATTTCTTATAAGTAAGGTTTGTTTGGTATTGAAAATGGGCAATATCGGTCCACGTTTTCGGATAGCCCCCATACAAGTGGCCCCTCGAAAAGCAGCTTTAACAGCCATAACATGTTTAAAAATACGAATATAGCGATGAAATTCGATATAAGTAAGTTTCTTATGATCCAAAATCAATATGCGAAATTTTATGAGGATCGGTCCATAATTGACCCTGCTCCCCATATAAGGTCCCCTTCAGAAAATGACTTTAACGCTCATTACTGGCTTAAAAATACTAGTATATAGATGAAATTCGACATAAGTAAGTTTCATACGAGTCAAAATCTATCTAAAAAATTTTATGAGGATCGGTCCATGATTGACCCTACCCCGCATATAAGGTCCCCTTCAGAAAATGACTGCAACGCTCATTAATGGTTTAAAAATACGAGTGTAGCGATGAAATTCGACACAAATAAATTTAATACGAACCAAATTCTATCTACCAAATTTATGAGGATCGACCCATAATTGACCCTACCCTATACATTGTCCCCTTCAGAAAATTACTTTAACGCTTATAACTGGCCTAAATATACGAGTATATAAATGAAATTCGACATAAGTAAGTTTCATTCGAGTCAAACGAGGTTTGATGGTGGGTATATAAGATTCGGCATAGCCGAATATAACACTCTTGCTTGTTTTTTTCGTAAAGTTAAGCAATGACTATTTTCAGTGTATGTAAAAGTTTACAACAAGTGGATTTAACAAATCATCAGAGAAAATTTTCAACAAACTTCCAAGGATATCGTGACTTCAACAGACAGGGGTCCAGACATGTCTAGATTGTCTTAGAATTGAATAAGAATCCAGAATATATTGCTAATGATTTGTGAATAATTTTTAGTTCTGGAAGTTTCATAAGATCCAGTATAGTAATGTAAAACCAATTACCTTTTGACCAATATTTAGAGATATAACGCCTAAAATGTAAAATTTCTTTGATAATTTTATTGGGTCCTACATATATCACATTATACATATTCCTCTCTATAAACTTACTAATTAATACACATATGTGTTGTACATACTTACATAAAAACCAACATCTTTTAAAATTATCTGAAACATGCTTACCTGAAACGACAAGAAAAAAAAACAAACGATTATAATAAGATTTCATTTGCAACAAAATTAACATACATGCAACAATTACAAATAACAAACCAAAAAAATGAAAAAAAAATCCTCAATAAACCTTTTCAACAACAAAAGCTGACACATTTCTGAGCACATATTAACTTACTAAAGAGTTTGTTTTGCTCAACCTTTCAACATTTTGCTGACACCTTTCTTCTACCATTTGCTCTATACCAAAAACAATTTGTTGCAAGTGGCAACACATTTGTTTTAATTCAACTTGCAACTGTAGTAAGAGAATGAAATGAAATAAAAATTAAATGAAATTTCGTTTACTTCTTCATTGTCACTTTGTAATTAAGTTGCAGTCATCCAGTCTACGACGACGAAAAGTGGAAAAATCTTTTTCAGAAAACAAACAAAAACAACCCACAATAATTGTTACAGTTACTGTAACAGCTCTGGCACGACAGTTTACCCTAAGCTGGGTTTTCATTGATGCTGTAACCCCTGAAGAGGCCTGGTTGACTACATGGTTAAATAAATGTCGTTAAATAATGGTTAAATAATAAATTAATCGTAGTACGTTTAACCGATTAAATAATTCGTAGAAATTAAAATTCTTTTTAAACCGCTTAATAGAAATTTACGTTTTTGTAAGGATTTTACACGAAAACTATGAAAGATTTAGTTTTGAAAACCTTTGAATTGATTGAACACCCTAGTAAATACACTACTATATAAAAAGGATTTTGTTTTTGCAGTAGATGATAATGATGTTACGAGTAATGTGATGAAGATTGTTGTTGGATTGTATTGCATTATATTCTGTTATGTTGTTGGTTGCTGCAAATTCATGGTTAAGATGACAGTAAATCTTAAACAGACAACAACCAACAATGAAGAATAAACAACACAGCAAACTGAAATGAAATATAAATATTCCTACTGGCATGTGTGTATGTACGTTAATATGTGTTAATTCATATTAACACACAGTTATGCACACACACGCACACATATAACCAGACACAACATTGTTAAATATTTTATGCTTGTTGGTCTTTCTTCTTAAGCTGTGCTTTACGTCCAGGCATGTATAAATGAATTAATGGCAAACAGAAGGACACTCTTAAGATGACAGTAACCCAACAGCAGCAGCAGCAGTTGCATCATGGTTGAAGAAAAGAAGTTAACAAAATGTTGGATAGAGAAAAATAAATAAATATTACAATGATTAAGAGAGCGATAATGAAGTATGAAATACATGATTAAGAAAGTGCAGCTTAAAATTAATGTATGAATGTATTACTTGTTATGTAAATTTTGGTTAATATTACAGAATTTGTGTCAAATTACATATCTTGATTAAAAATTCAAGTTATAGAATATTTTATAAAATTACAATTTGTTTATAAAATAACAGATTTTGTGTAAAATAACACATTTTGTGTAAAATAACTGATTTAAGTGAAATAACACAATTTATGTAAAATAACACATTTTATGTAAGACAACAAATTTCGTATCAAAGTACACATTTTATGTAAAACCATAAATTCTACATAAATTTATGCACTTTGTGTAAAATTTAAAATATATTATTTTTGTCGAATAAGTATTGTTTGTTGGGTATAAAACACAATCATTATCCTGCATATGTAGGTTTTTGTGTGAAAGTTTTGTAATTTATAAATAACAATTGCAATAACAATTAAAGCTCTTCACACTCCTAACTAACACTTTTACATACATATTTGTATGTAAGTAAGGATTCAGTATTCATACATATGTATGTACATATGTATATGGGCATTTCCACCGAAAAGTCCACCGTGGCTCAAAAACTAAAAGTCATCAAAAATAAAATTTTAACTTCTATTATTATAGAAAAAGATTCAAATTTTATTAAATTAAAGACCCCAAAGCTTTTCTTAACCACTATGATGAGAAATCGGAATTAAAAGTTACAATAATATTTCAGGCATATTTTTGCACCTTTATTAGCATTTGCTTTTAATAGTTTTTATTATTTTAAAGGTTAATATTTAAATGGACTTTTATCGGAAAATATTTGTTGGAATAATAGTTATCTTATAACATACAAGTATAAAAAGATAAAGTTCCTTAAAAGGCAAATTTTCGGTTTTCTTTCAAAGACTTTTAAATGTCACGTTCGTCACGTTGAAACAGGATTTATCCCGATAACTTTTTAGTTGGCATTCAGAAGTATTCAAAACTTTGAATCTAAATCAAGTTTAGTATATAGAACTCAATTTAAAAGAAAAAAAAAATAATTCTAAGCGGGGTTATTTTTTATAGAATTTCAAAGTCTGTCACGTCACGTCACATTACATAAATTTTCTCAAATGCAACCTTCGAATTGTGAAATATTGTTATTTAAAAAGATGTGATATTTATGCAATTTATTCAATTAGGTGATAGTTATGATTTTTTAGTTGACAAGTGGAAGAAAAAGCACAGAAATTCAACAAGTGATATTTTTAAGAAATGTATGGAAAAAAGTGATTTTCGTATATCGGCTTTATATGGGCGTTATGACCGATTATTGTATTATCATCAGAAGGGTCAGTAGTTGTACAATTGAAAGTTTTTTTGTGTGTTTGTATTATCAAGATGGCGAAATTTTAGATATATATTCAAGTTTACGGGTATATCAAATGTGGGCTTTGTATGGAAGTTATGTCTAATCATGGACCAATTTTTTAAAAAATTAGGATAAACGATTTTTGTGTATGTCAAAATTATTTGTGTTGAATTTTATGGTGATATAAGCATTTTTAAAAGTTTTATGTTAATTAATGTTAATTCTTTCTATTGTTATACGGGAGCTATTTTCAACTAAAATGTTATTAAATAGTCGAAATATTTCTCCGATTCCAAAAACTTTCAACAATGTCCGTCCAAAATAAATCTATGGACTAATTAATTTTCAATAATATTGCAAATTTCATCATTGGAAATTTTTGTCACATCACGTCATGTCACGTCACGTCACACATAACGGCTTGTACAAAAAAATCTGAAAAAAATTTTTTAGTTCTAAAAGCTGAAAAACAATCAATAAATATTCCAAATTACAATAAAAAAGGTTTTAACCAAATAGCCAGGTGAAATTTGCAGATTTTTACATTTTTGTCAAAAAAGAAATAAGCAACTTATATTTCTGTCACATCACGTCACGCACTTTAACTACTTATATCTTAGGGCCATTAAGATCTTTCAATTTCTTCTTCCGATCAGTTATAGAGCTATTGGAGCCCTATATAAAAATACAAGACCGTCACGTTCGTCACGATGGAAATGGCCATATCTGTTAATACATATACTTACATACTTACATACATACATATGTATTTATGTACTTATATGTGTAAGTATTTATTGATTGCATTTGGTTAGTTGTTAATCATATTGTCATGAAGTTTTAATTGTGTTTGCTTCTGTGGGAGTTTGTGTCTGTGTGTAAAAAGTTAAAATAAAATGTTCCTTTTAACTTTCTTTTACTTTGAGTTGATTGCTAGACTTAAAATTCTTACAGTTAAATCCTTTAACGGGTTTTTAATTTGATTTAAAATACAAAATAAGTAGAAGAAATAAAATATAAACTTACTTTATATTTTACTTGTAAATGGTGCACATATCCCAACAGTAATGTATGGGGTGACGATTGACTTCCTGGTAGGACATGTTAAAATAGCCTAAGTGGTAGGGTAAATTGGTCCCGAACTGACCGACCGAACTGCTGGGATATCGTTCATTTACTACAAGACAGGCATAGCTCACAAAATGATAAGTATCGAAAAAACAGCTTTAAATATCAAACTTGTTTTGAAAATGAGCGATATATACCCAGCAAAATAAGAACTTCCAAAAAAGCGAAAAAGAAGTAGAATTTACTCCATGGAAATACTGAAAAAGACCTACGGAAGCAATAATTTTAACAATGGTTTGTCATGTGAGGGATGTCCTTTTCTTACGATTCCAAATTTACTACTTTGAAGTCGTGACCAAGAAGTAGTTTTTATGTTCTTTTTTTTTGAAGTGACTCGAAGTAGTGAAATATGGTGTTATAGCACAATTAATTTGATTTGAATAATTTTAAAAGAAATAACAGAATTACAAACATTTATATCTTCCGTTTAGAGAAAAATAGTATTCTAATCACTTCCTTGGAATTAATTAAACATTACTTCCACAGAAGCTAAATAAATGCACTTAGTTGGATTGATAAATGTATTCCTTTTGGTAGTACTTTGTTTATTTTTTGCTGGGTTCCTACTTATTTTCATGGCAACCTTATAGTGGGTGCCTTGAATTTATATATTCTAGTTATATCAGGACATTCGTCTCGAACTGCTGAAATGTTGTCATAAAAGTGTAACCAAGATTAAGAAACGAACACTTTGTCTTAAATGACGTTGTGACTTTAAAATGACATTTCCCCCACTAATAAATGTTTCATGTAGAACCGAAAAAATCGGAAAAGTTTTTGTTTGATTGCTAACGGGTATAGGTAAAACATCTATAAACTTTTTGACCTCTACGACCAATATTTTTAAGAACAAATATATATGATAATAAAATCAATGTATGTCAATAGTATAAAAAGTTGAAAATTTGATTTAAAAATCGACTATTCATAAATAGCCTAAAGTCGAAAAATAGACTTTCATCTATTCCAAAAAATCGAAATTTCGACTCAACAAAGAACCAGTTACAGGAATAGTTTTGAGTTGTTTTTGTGACAGTTTCTTTATAGGGGAAAAACTTTCGGTTGATACAGCTGACGCTGGGTTGAAAATCTATGGCCGAGTATGACTCGGGTCGTTCCAGAGCGAGTGACTAGTTTTGTGCTAATTTTCTTTCCTTTTGGATAAAACTTTAAGGTCTTGTAAATTAAAAAAAAATTATTTCAATTTGTATTACTCACTGTATATATTAGACAATAATGAGTTGTCACTATGTTTATCGTTTTTTTTTTTAAGTTGCTCATGTTTTGCTACAAAATAATTTAATTTTTACCACATCATTGTCGTAATACGTTTTTATTTTAAAGGACAAGTATATTGTTTACTATTGAGGAGCACGTACCTGAATTGATAATTATACAGGAAATGACTTATAAATATGTATAAATCTGTTTATTTCTTTATACTGTGCCAATTTTCATGAAATTTATAATACAAATAGTGTAGTACTAAATTTTCCATCTTTAGTTTTATATAAATTATACCCGAGTTTTCATTAAACTGACTTTTATCACTCAACATTCTTTTAGAAAACTTTTCAATTGATTTGTTTAAAATTTCCTCTTTTCTTCTACATCTTTACAAAAAAAGACATAAATATGTATGTCTGTATTTATTGTTTGATTATTGATATAAATGTTAATATATATATGAGTAAGAGTGTGTGTGTGTGTCTGTGTATTTATGTTGAATTGCATCAATTTATGTTAATGAGTCAACATTGTTATGTTAATTTCTTCTGCATTTTAATACATTTATACATACGAAAAGTTGGTTTATTTATCTTATTGTTTTTACATTTATTGTATTGTACAAGTAATTTTTATGTGATTGTTTTTAAAGTCATTTATTAGGGCCGAAAGCAGATCAGTTTATCAATTCACTTGTAATTTTCAAACAAATAGATCGAAACCTCAAATAACTGTGATATACACAGTCTAGATATTTAAAAGAGAGTTCAAAGAAATGTTAACTCATTTAAAATCGGTGTTCAATATTACAAATCTCAGTGCCTTACTTTGTCAGTTTGAATTCATCAATGGCTCTATAAATTTTCATTCATTAATATTTCTTTCCAGTCGAATTTTAGATATTCAAAACGGAAAATGGTCAATATTAGAACATATGTATTGTGATCCCAAAAATCGAGGAGCCTTATTTTTTCAGCTAAGAATCACAAATGGCTTTATTAATTTTCATTCATATTCTAAAATCTCTTCTGTAGCATATCATACAAGTCGAATTTGATCCACCGTATTTTTATTTTAATTTTTAAGCTTGTTGTAGTTGTTATTGCTGTATCAACTAGTATAAGTTTGTCGTCTATAAATATTATTATAATTTTCATTTTGGAAATTTTACTGATGATTGGGCAATAAAACGAAGTCTTCCTCTGTATCATTATCAAACTCTTTGTAGTTAAATTTATGGGGCTTTCTGTGAAGGAAAATGAGATTTGGGGGAATTAATTCTCAAGTTTATAACGTTAGTTAGTTAGTTAGTTAGTAGTTAGTAGTTAGTTAGTTAGTTAGTTAGTTAGTTAGTTAGTAGTAGTTAGTTAGTTAGTTAGTTAGTTAGTTAGTTAGTTAGTTAGTTAGTTAGTTAGTTAGTTAGTTAGTTAGTTAGTTAGTTAGTTAGTAGTAGTTAGTTAGTTAGTTAGTTAGTTAGTTAGTTAGTAGTAGTTAGTTAGTTAGTAGTTAGTTAGTTAGTTAGTTAGTTAGTTAGTTAGTTAGTTAGTTAGTTAGTTAGTTAGTTAGTTAGTTAGTTAGTTAGTTAGTTAGTTAGTTAGTTAGTTAGTTAGTTAGTTAGTTAGTTAGTTAGTTAGTTAGTTAGTTAGTTAGTTAGTTAGTTAGTTAGTTAGTTAGTTAGTTAGTTAGTTAGTAGTTAGTTAGTTAGTTAGTTAGTTAGTTAGTTAGTTAGTTAGTTAGTTAGTTAGTTAGTTAGTTAGTTAGTTAGTAGTTAGTTAGTTAGTTAGTTAGTTAGTTAGTTAGTTAGTTAGTTAGTTAGTTAGTTAGTTAGTTAGTTAGTTAGTTAGTTAGTAGTTAGTTAGTTAGTTAGTTAGTTAGTTAGTTAGTTAGTAGTTAGTTAGTTAGTTAGTTAGTTAGTTAGTTAGTTAGTTAGTTACTTAGTTACTTAGTTAGTTATAACACCCAAAAATGTTGGTCCTACACCCACCTTTAAGTATACCGATTAAGCTATGTCAGTCGTTCAGTCCGTCTGTCTGTCTGTGTGTCCATGTAAATCTTGTGCGCACACTACAGTTCGCAATTTTCAAGATACTCTTCTTTTGACTCGCGTACCAAGCCCAGCTCCTATACAATCGTATCCCAGAATAGGGCTCTTGAGCTTGCAATTATGTTAAATGTTATAAAATCTCAGCAAAAATCGGCAAATCTTAGTTTTATATAAGTTTAAATGATCCTGCCGATTTTCTTAATGATCGGGCCTCATTCGGCCATTGCCCCCATACGAAGCCCTCTTCAGAAAATGACTTGAAGGTGAAAACTCACCTAAAAGTCCCAAGGGCTAGTTTTTCCTGTTCTAAATTGTTGTTGTTGTTTCAAAATGTTCTTTTGCAGAGGATAGAATATATATGTTTTGTTGTATTGCATCGAAATATCTGCTCTTTACCATTTCCGTTTTGTAAACGGAAACTCCTATATATCACAATTTTTTATTTCACTGTTACCATATATAAATATAATTATATATATGATTATTTTGTTGTTGTCGTAACATTATTAAACACAGCGTCTGTGATGAGAGTAAGTATATACCCAGTAGTTTTGAAAGGGGTCAATGTTTCCAATAAGCCGGCTTAGAAATTTTGACTTTTATTTTAAAATTCTTGGAACAAAATCTTTTCTGGAAAACTAATTCTGTAGTTAGGGCTAACCCTTTAAAGTTCTCTGGTATAGGACAATCACCACATACAGCGGGAACATATTTGCATGTACAATTCCAACACCAATATACTAACTTAGCCTCAGAGTTTTTATGTATATGAATGTTAAAGTATATGTATGAGCTGTCAGAGAATATCCTTAATTTGTTGTAATACAACGAGTAACTTATGTATTGCAAAATTTGTCCTTTAATTGTTTTTAATACAATTTTTAATTTATTTAACATTTAAGAGAAACACACACAACAGACAACATGCAATAATAAAAAAATCACACACAAGAATTGTATACACAATCATTTTTATTTAACTATATTTATGAAAAAAAAAAAATATACAACAGAATACGTTTATAATTTATGTTTGGTTGGTTCATTAAATTTACAAAAACAAAATACACATCAACACCGATAACAACAACAACAGCAATAAAAAATTGCATGAGAAAGAAATTAAAAAAAAAAAACAAATTACGACTAATTAATAAGAGCGTGAGGAGAAAAAAATGGCAAAATAATATTGAATTAAAAATTGTGTAAAAAGGATTGCAAATTAAAGTTAAAATGAAAATTGAATTTCGATAGAAATTCCAACATTTTAATGAAGAAACAATTGTAAAAATTATTATTATGGTAAAACGATTCTTTTTTTATTCTGTTAATTTCAATCAAAAATAATTGTGTAATAAAAAGTTACAGAATAATTGAGGCGAATATCAATATCAAATGATGGCGACGGCGTGAAGTTGAATATAATTTAAGTTTATTATAAAATTAAATTGTTAAAAGGTAATAAAAAGAATGGTTTAAATTTGAATCGAAATTAATTATTGAAAGGGCGATTTAAAATTAGGTTTAACTTTTATAAATTGTTTTAATTATTAGGAATTTTAAACATTTTAGTAACTCATTTGTGTCATAATTAATCATTTTCAGTGTAATTTTTAAACCTTCTAGAAAATGTCATCTAACAAAATCCCAGCAAAAACTTCACTTGCCCGTTAAGCAGGCAAGTAATATTGGATCATTGTGGAAGTAATTACTTTTTGGATGAATAATTCCTTATTTTTGTTCGACTAGGTCCAAAAATAACTGACATGACAGACGATCTAGTCATGTCAGAGCATCTGTCTTTCATTCCGTCTAGACGGACAGACGTGTCTGTCTGTTGAAAACACGATAGATCCTAAAGGGTAGGATTTTAATTGAGCTTAAAGGCTCAAATCGGATGGTCCAGTTGAGTAGAGGCTAGGTGAAATAATATACCGATTTTAACCATTTTCAATAGGTTTCGTCCTTGGACCGAAAAACATCAAAATTTTTTGTACTTTGCGCACAACGTGGACATCCAGCCAGATGGATAGACGGACGGACTGACGGAGAAAGTAATTCTTAGTCGATCGCTGTACTTTAAGGTGGGTGTAGGACATAATAATAAAACATAATATTTCCTTATTTTTTTGTTAAATAAATCTATTATTTTTAAGCAATATTTACACAAAAAAACATCAATAAGTTTAACACTTAAAAATGCCAAAGTAGTTTTATTGTTGGCCACAAAACCAGCGTAAACATGAGCAAAAACATGGTTGTATTTATTAGTGTCAATTACGATTGTAACTTTTGACAGCTGAAATTAAAATATTGGTTTGGCTTTTTTGGTTGTCAATACCGCAATATATTTATAAAATAAAACAACAACACATAAACTTATAATAATACAAGACCACACAGTGTCATGTTATAGGGTAATAAATACAGTGAAAACTAAATAAGACCTACAAATTAAGCTATTTAAATATAATTTTTTTAACCAGGTTCTACTGTTTCGAATTTGATAATTAATACATTTGTTTAAAATTGAAAATAATCTAAAGGAGGAAAACAAACTGTGGGCTCCTGTTTAAAGAAGTGCTAAAAATAATACATATAAATGTAAACTGACAAATTGTGGTTGTTTTTTTGCAAATGAAATAAAATTAATCGAGGTCTTGTTAGTTAACTCACTTTTATAGATATACATTTAATAAATATCTTCTGCAATAAATTATTTTCAAATATTTCAAAAAACACTAACAAACAAAAAATAAACTTTGTAATTAATTTGTTTTGCCACTTATTTTCAATCACATTGTAGCTGAGGTCAATGATGATGATGGATGTCACTAAATATTTAAGGTTTAACAGTTTTTAAAAGGACTTCAATTGTGGTGCTTTTATAATATAATAAAACAATTATTATTGAGCATGCTATAGTACAATAGATGAAAGTTTTTATAAAGTAAATTATAGAAGGAAAAAAAAATCTGCATGACACGTGTTTTGTTGGGCTGCATATCAACTGCATATTTGCTTAATTATTTATTGTTTGTTTTTTAATAAAATTTTTTGCATAAATAAAATATTAATTGTTTTATTAAATAAACTTTTTGGTAATTTTGTATACAGAGGATGAAAAGACGTACAACGTACAACGTACAAAGATGTACAACGTTTTCAAATCATAGACGTAGATATGAAAATTTAAAATTTTTTTACAATTTTTTTATAATAATATTATTTATTTTTATGGGAAGTATCTTTTCGCAGCGAAAACTATGTGTTATTAAAGTGACAACTCTATGTTGTCGAACAGAACGTTGCGTTGTCGAAAAGATAACGATGTGTTGTCGAAATGACACAAGGCGTAATCGAAATGACACCAATACGTTGTTGCAATGTCGAAGGTGGTTGTCTAAATGATAACTGGGTGTTATTTAAATTTTATAGGTATCCGTTGTCTAAATGCAAACAAATGTGGTAAGCTTACTTTTGACAAGGGATTGCATCAATATCGTTACTTTTCTACCGGTTTTCCCTCTGTGTACATATTTGTACCCTACACCACTATGGTTAGGTTAGGTTGTTGAGGCAGCCGGCCATTTGACCGACTCACTTGGGTCCTAGTGGTCCCGTTGTGATACCCTGTAACGGATCTGCGAAGAGAAAAACCAAAACCTATGGGACATTACATGTCCCATGATTGATATGGTATTAAACCAGCCAGAGGCACGAATGAACGACTCTAACTTATTAACGTCTATATTAGATAAAGCCGCAAGTTCATTCAAGGTTGGACTGTGTAGAAACTTAGTCCTGATATTTGCCAGGGCAGGACAGAGGCTGAGGAAGTGTTCTACGGTTTCCACTTCATCCTCACTATGACAACTCCTGAAAAAGTCGATGTATGGAAGATTTAGTCTTCATGCATGCGCACCTATGTATAATACAGTGCCCTATTAGGATGGCTACCAGTATGCGTAGTCTCATCCTGGAAAGCCCCATCAAACAGAAAGACCTCATCATATGGAGGCCAGGTCATTCCTGATATTGATCAGTGGGTCAGTGATGACCATCTGGTCTGAGCAGACCCACAAAGTTCATGCTGGATAAAGGCTTTACAGCATGAAAGCGGGACACCGACTAAAGTGTCAGTATCCCTTATGTGAAAGCGGGAACCAGTTCGTTAGTTCGTCCGCTTTTCTATTTCCGGGAATATTAAGAGTGACACCAGGTACCCAGAGTAGTTCCAGGTGGTTCGCCATCTCGTCAAGAGACACCCGACATTCCCGAACCAGTCTGGATGTCGTGTAGACACCAGATAAAGTACAAATTCGAATATTTCCATTGCATATTCTATAGTACCTCATCCAGTTTAACCGCTCTTTTTATAGCTGAGATTTCAGCCTGTAAGACGCTACAGTTGTTGTCTAGCCTAAAGTACACCGCCTTATTAAGGCGGGTGATAAAGAAACCACCACCCACACCTGTTGAGGACTTAGATCCATCTATGTAGATTTCAAGTGTTGCACCCTCTGAGAAGGATGGTTCGTTTGACATCTTAACTGTAATCGATATTCTCGGGGATGCAAGTCGTATTCCCCAGGATAGAAGCATGACCATGTCGGTTTGGCTTCCATATCCCTGCTGCATAAAGTCTAACTGCCGAGTTTAAGGCCAGTTGACTGTCCATCAAATCGGCAGGCAACCAGTGCATAAGTGTACACCACTATACCAAAGATAAATTTGAGTTGATATTCACTCGATTTGTAGAAGTTTTCGATAAATTCCAGATTTATGGAAAATGTTTGATAAAATTTCGATTAAAAGAAAATCCTCCAAATTAGTAAAAAATTTTCGATTTATAGAAAATTTTCGATAAATTTCAAATTTTGAAATAGAACATTTTTGATAAATTTTCTTCTATTGGTCCTTCTGTATAACAAACATTTCATAACTATCCCTTTAAATAGCAGCCACTTTTCCAGATTTATTAATTTTAACTAATTTTTTTGGCTACTTAATGTCTGCCACATTTAATAACAATTTAATTCATTATTAAATAGTTTTTCCATCCTTCATAAAGTGTCGATTTTTAAATACTTTAACTGTTATTTAAGTTGAAAAAAAATATTTAAAACTGTATAGTTTTTTTCTTGTTATTGTTTGTTTTGTTTATTACCTATAAAAATATTTAATATGAATTTTTTATTTTCATATTTTTTTATACTAAATTGATGTTGTTGATGTAGCTGTAACGCTTTAAGGCATACTTTACAACCCCTTGAACATAATATAGGAGAGTTTTATAAAAAAATAAAATAGTTAAAGAGAAAGAAACAAAAAAATGCATATTGTTATTTTTTATGCTATAAACTTTATGAGTTAAAGGTGTTTGTAAAAACACTTTAGCTATAAAAATAAAATTTCAAAAATATCTATAGTAGAGACAAAAAACTATATGGTTTTTGTAAAAGTAGCAGGCAGAGGAAGGGATAGTAAAATTTGGCCAATATGAATTTTGGACAAAAAAGAATGCTTTAAGTAAAGAGTTAGTGTTGCATGTGCTCATCCCATATATGAATAAATTGTTGAGCATGTTGTATGTATGGATCATAATGGTGATGGTGATGATGTTGAGATACTTGAAACTATTATGTCTGTTGGCATATCCATCAACTCCATCAACAAGCAATTACAATTACATACAGTTGAGTTTACAAAATTAGCAACAGTTGAATAATTTAAGTAAATTTTTATTGTTAGTTTTAGATTAGTTATAGGAAATTTTCTACAAAAAATTGATTTTTAATGGTGATTTTTATGAATAATTTTTGAATCAATATATAAAAATTACTAGAATCTCATAAAAACATAAAAATTTTATGTTTAACATAATGTTAAATATAATTAACACTAATAGGTAACTGTATAAACAATATGGATTTAATGTAATTTCTCGATAATTAAGAAGACATATAAGAAGTAATTAAAAATAATGATTAATAAGAAAAAGTAATAAGTGTAGTTTTGTAATATAACAACAGGCCATTATCGGGTCTGTTGTGCGCTCCTTTTCATGAAAAACATTTGTTCACTGAATGTATTATTTTTCAATGTTCCGAAACTCAGTTTCCTGAACGTAATTCCTACGAATTTTACAATCAGTGTTAGTCAGGTATGTTATTTCCGGAATAACGAATGCCTGACAGTGGCAAAGAAAGTGCCCCAGAGTTTCACTGTCCTCTCCACATGCTCTACATTCGTCTGAATCCCCACGTCCAATTTTGTATAGATGTGTTCGTAATCCTGTGTGTCCACTCAGAATACATACCATTATACTAACCTCAGACTTTGGAGAGATTTTAAGGAGATTTCTCGTCTACCCATAGGATCTTTGTGATTCTACCAACCATTTCATTATTCCAAGAGGCTTTATGGGATTCTCTCACCCATATTTTGAATTCAGCTTTTGTTGCGTTCGTCAGGTTAACTACCTCGAGCGTTTGAAGAAAATTCTATTCTAAATTTCAAAATATTTTCATTAAAATCTCTATCTATAGACAATTTTTTAAAAATTCGTAATTTACCATAAATTTTCGGTTGATAAAAAATGTTTTTTATAACTCCATTTATTGAAAATTTCCGATCAATTCTTCAATTTATTAGAATAAATTTATAGATTTTTTTTGATAAATTTAAAACTTATGGAAACATTTTATATTAGTTAATTTCCCATTGAATATATCCGATCATTTCCTAATTTATACGATATTTTATAAAAAATTATTGATAAATTCAAATCCAGCAAAAATATGCATCGTAAATGCTGAAATTTACTTACGCAACAGCATTTTAAGTCATTATTTTATCACGGTGATGACTTTGGAGGTAAGTACTTACCATGCTGGCTTACTAATAGGGAGTTAGGTAAGTACTGCAAATAAGTACGAAGTTTTGATTTTGAGAAAAAATTGCCTACGAGAATACATCCTTGGTGTCTACTATTAGTTTTTATAAAACATTTAAAAAATAAGTTCTTACATATAATATTTTTTGTATATCATGACTAGACTCCTTCTAAGTAATGCAGACGGTATGTAGTAGTCATTGAAAAGCTAATTGTTGAGTAAATAACAAGTTTTTGCTGGGAAACTTAAGGCAACATTTTTTTCTCATTAATTCTCAATTCACAGAATATGTATGGTCGGTCATATCCGACTTATCAACTATTATAATTTTATAAAAATTTATTTATTTTATTTATTTGAAATTCATATGCATTGCTCCTCGCTGTTAATAAATCTTTATTTTTATAGGAACAACATTCCATATAAAAAATTTAAATATTTAAATGGTTATTGTAAATACATACAAAAGTACATATCTGAACTTATGTAAATATATGTATCATTGTATATGTACTATGCATGTATATTTAAGTGTATCATTTGCTAGTATAGTTGAACAAATTCCATATATTTGTTCAATAAACGTATTTATATATGAACTATGCATACACTGTACTTAACATTTTATTGTAGTTTTAACTCTATGACCTACAATTGACTATTTAAAATTGAGGACTTCAAATGCTGGATAATACAGATCAATATTAAATGTGTATAAATTGCCATCAATGTTGAAACGATCGTTATTGTATGCAATAATCTAGAATCTACTTTAAGTATTTCTCTAGTTCTTGAATTGTAATACATATAAAAATATTTTAATTTTACTACATTTTCTTTTTTTATTAAATATTATTTAATAAAATAAAATTTTCACCTGTGGCCTCTTAGAGCTATTTGTTGATGGGTTTTCAATGTACTCTACTACTATTTTTTAATGGCCTTAAGCTAAATTTGGTTATTGTTATATTTTCTCTTTTTTTATTGATTTTTTTTTTGTTTGAGTGTCCAATCCATAAAATAGTTGTATGATGATACTCATACAACATTTGAACAATAAATATTAAATCATATTTCATATTAAACTGTTCGCTTGTTTACATGTGTAACTCATTTCAGTTGTTTTTTTTTTTTCAAAATATTTGTGAAAGAGTAAATATATTTTTAAATTAAATTTTCATAATTTCACAATTGGCCTCTAGAAAAACTTGTCATAATACTTAAAGTTGAGTGCAGGTAAAAAAAAGGAAATTTTAAAGTTTAATTAAACCTAAGGGATTATGTAAATGGCATATATTTTTTTATATTCCAATAATACCTTGAGGAAATTAAAATTCACATACATACATATATTCAAAAATTTTTTAACAAGAACTGTTCATAACAAATTGTTAGTTTTTAGTGCAGTTCTAGTTTAGTCCTAGTTCAGTTCTAGTTCAGTTCTAGTTCAGTTCTAGTTCAGTTCTAGTTCAGTTCTAGTTCAGTTCTAGTTCAGTTCTAGTTCAGTTCTAGTTCAGTTCTAGTTCAGTTCTAGTTCAGTTCTAGTTCAGTTCTAGTTCAGTTCTAGTTCAGTTCTAGTTCAGTTCTAGTTCAGTTCTAGTTCAGTTCTAGTTCAGTTCTAGTTCAGCTTTCGTTCAGTTCTAGTTCAGTTCTAGTTCAGTTCTAGTTCAGTTCTAGTTCAGTTCTAGTTCAGTTCTAGTTCAGTTCTAGTTCAGTTCTAGTTCAGTTCTAGTTCAGTTCTAGTTCAGTTCTAGTTCAGTTCTAGTTCAGTTCTAGTTCAGTTCTAGTTCAGTTCTAGTTCAGTTTTAGTTTACTTCTTGTTCAGTTCTAGTTTAGTTCTAGTGACAAAAATTATACGAAAAAATTGTCTACAAAAACGAAATATTATATTGATAAGTAAATTCTGAAGAAAAAGTAAGAGCAAAGATTACAATCAAAAGACGGAAAACTGCAATAATCTGCACAAACAATTTGCAATTGTATTTCCGGTTCTCTTTTGTCTTGCACTATAAGACAAATATACATAAAGTAAAACTAGTGGATAAAATCGTAAGGAAAAGAAGAGGAGGGGAGATTGAAATGTCCTTCGACTAAACAACTGAAAAAAGGCAAAACAATATTAAAAACTGCAAATGATGATTGAGACAAAAATGCAATTTATGCCAGTGAAAGTGGTGGCAGAAGAAAAAGGAAACAAAAGTATGAAGTCAACTAAACGTTTTAAATTAGAGGGAGTTGTCGGCTTACAGAACATGTAAACATGATAGCTACTTTTTAAAGTCATCCAAAGAAATGTTAACGAAATTTTTAAAGTGAAGTGATTTCTCGTTTTTTTTTTTTTTTTTTTTTTTGCTAAAAAAGTTACAAATGTAATGGAAAATATATTGAGTCTATGCAATACGTAATTCTAGACAGATATAATATCGCATGTATAGATGATTTTGCTGAATTTGTTGATAGCTGGGAAAACAAAATTTGTTTGTTGGTGTTTGTTTTTTCAACTAAATTAAATTTTGTAAAAATTTTTTTATATAGTTTAAGAAGATTTTTTGTTTGTCTATTTTAAGCCACTGAGTGTCAATCAAACTGTGGCCATACTCACCAAAATGCATACGTACGAATTTATACAAAATACATTTGTAAAAATTCTATGAACAAAAGAGAATATCTATTGTGCACTATGGCTTGGGGAAAGAAATTATTTGGAAAAAAATAACTAACGATTTTTGTATAATATTTATAATGGCTAGTTAATGATCACATGTAAACACATTTTAGTTTTTATAGAGGGTTAAAGCATTAAAAGGAATATAACATAAAACTCATTTTAGTAAATATTTGACTAACATGCCATTGTGCATTACAATTAAAAGATGCATTTAAGCGTAAGAAAAATCACCAGCACCGCACAGAAGGCTAGAATAAAAGGGAATGGAGGGTGGACTTATTCTCCCCTGCTTCCAGTAAAAAAGATTATTTCTATTCTACCATTATCATCTGTAAAATAAATGAAGAAGACAACTAAAACAAAAACTGCAGCTATAACGAAAAAAAAATAGTTTTTTGTGTTAAAAAAAAAAAAAACAAAAAAACCAAATAATTTCCATTGTAATACTATTGTGGATTTTGTGCGTTTGTGGTTGTAAGTATTTGATGCTGACTGACTCTATGCCTGACTAGATGGCTGTTCGGTTGCATTGGTGGAGCTCCCGTTTGAATTGTTATGCTTCCTCTTTTTTTTTTTGTTTGCTCGAGCTACCAACTGATGGCTGGCTGCTGACTTCCTCAGTGTGGTGGTTAACATTTCGTCGCTTAACGCTTGAATAAAATCATTGAACTGTGAAATTAAAATTCATCCGCTACTGCAACATTTTTGTGTGGCATCATAGAAAATAACAATAAACAGAATAAAAAATCAAAGAAATACTCAGCATTAGACAATATTCTTTTGTTTTTTATGGTTAAAAAAAAATAATGCTGTTCTATAAATTTTACATTTGTTGTCATGTTTTGTGTTTTACTTAACAATTTTCATTTTTGTCTCGTTTTTTGGTTAATCTTCCTTTTTTTCATTGCCACAGCAGTTTTTTTTTACTACAAAACAAATGTGCAACCATAACATTTTGTGTCCTTTTCCTAAAAATTAACCTCTTTTACAACCACTTCCTTTCTTTGATGCCATTGCAGTGGAGAGAGCTAAATTTGTAGTAAGTTGTATAAAATTATATAATTAATTTAATTTGGTAGAAAAACAACAGAATTTACTGATAAAACTTGGGTAAATCAAAAATTTAATGGACCGAAATAATAGGAGACAAGTTAATAGAAAAAAGTTTGGTTTTTTGTGTGTTTTTAGCATGAATTACAAATAGTTTACACGAAAATGATGTTGAGAATCAGTTAAGGGAGAAATATAAAGTTTATTGTTTTGTTGCAGAAAAATGGTAAAATTTGCATTATTTTTTGTTATTACTAAATCACTTCTAAGTAATATAACATGAAGTAGTTTGCATATTTAAGGAAGGGAATTTTTAAAAGCATTTTTGTATTTCTAAAAAAAATGTTAATAACTTAATATTTTACACCACTAAACACATCTTTTACACATTCATTACATTTCCTTTCACTGCAAAAATCTTATAAAATCTGTTACAAGAATTGCAGACAGTTTTATTTATTATTGTACAAATGTTTTAGCATTTTGATGTCTTCCTGAGTAAGAAAAGTTTATACATACAACTTTTTTAAAGGTACTTACTTTAGTATAATGTAAAAAGAAAAGTTTTCCTTGAAATTAAAAAAAAAAAACTTACACATACTACATATACACATCTTTTGTTCGTAACAGAAATAACTAAGACAAAATGATGATGCATGACGTATTTCTTGTGTCATAATAAATATGACAAATGTGAAAAACTGTGACAAACTAGTGTCATAACAAAGTTTTATAAGAAAGTAAAGTTTTTAGTAAACAATTTTTTGACTAGAGATTAAATGTAGATTTAGTGCAAAGAGGAAATTTCAAATAAATAGACTACGCTATAGTACAAACTTATAGTCTAGAGTCTTGACTATGGAATACACTACAGTTCAGACACTATTGTACGCTATAGTATAGAATATATTTACTACACTGTGTTCTAAACAGTGGTCCGTATTATAGAAAATGCATAGACCATTCTCTCTATAGCTTAAATACAAATGTATTCAATATCCTCTTGTTTCAACAGAAATGGGACATTTTTATATTATTATTTTAGATTGAATAATAAGTGTTATTTTATATGTTTTATTTCAAGATAATTTTCAACAATTTCAAATTGTCAACTTCCTTGAAATTAACCATTACATCAACATGTTGCCAGAACTCAAACGAACACAGAAAATATAATATGATCCTTTATCAAATATATTTTTGTCGAGCCATACCGGGACAAATATTTAACAAAAAATTAGTTTGTTTTAATTTGTAAACTCACACATAGACAGTAACGTATATATTCATAGAGAATTTTGTAAATGTAGAAGAGATGATAAAAGTACATACATAGTTTGTATAAGAATTGTGAAAAATAACGGTTTACTCAGGGATACCCTACATAAGATGTAACAATTGCAAAATTATATTACGTTCTAGTTTAGTTCTAGTTCAGTTCTAGTTCAGTTCTAGTTCAGTTCTAGTTCAGTTCTAGTTCAGTTTGTTCTAGTTCAGTTCTAGTTCAGTTCTAGTTCAGTTCTAGTTCAGTTCTAGTTCAGTTCTAGTTCAGTTCTAGTTCAGTTCTAGTTCAGTTCTAGTTCAGTTCTAGTTCAGTTCTAGTTCAGTTCTAGTTCAGTTCTAGTTCAGTTCTAGTTCAGTTCTAGTTCAGTTCTAGTTCAGTTCTAGTTCAGTTCTAGTTCAGTTCTAGTTCAGTTCTAGTTCAGTTCTAGTTCAGTTCTAGTTCAGTTCTAGTTCAGTTCTAGTTCAGTTCTAGTTCAGTTCTAGTTCAGTTCTAGTTCAGTTCTAGTTCAGTTCTAGTTCAGTTCTAGTTCAGTTCTAGTTCAGTTCTAGTTCAGTTCTAGTTCAGTTCTAGTTCAGTTCTAGTTCAGTTCTAGTTCAGTTCTAGTTCAGTTCTAGTTCAGTTCTAGTTCAGTTCTAGTTCAGTTCTAGTTCAGTTTAGTTCAGTTCTAGTTCAGTTCTAGTTCAGTTCTAGTTCAGTTCTAGTTCAGTTCTAGTTCAGTTCTAGTTCAGTTCTAGTTCAGTTCTAGTTCAGTTCTAGTTCAGTTCTAGTTCAGTTCTAGTTCAGTTCTAGTTCAGTTCTAGTTCAGTTCTAGTTCAGTTCTAGTTCAGTTCTAGTTCAGTTCTAGTTCAGTTCTAGTTCAGTTCTAGTTCAGTTCTAGTTCAGTTCTAGTTCAGTTCTAGTTCAGTTCTAGTTCAGTTCTAGTTCAGTTCTAGTTCAGTTCTAGTTCAGTTCTAGTTCAGTTCTAGTTCAGTTCTAGTTCAGTTCTAGTTCAGTTCTAGTTCAGTTCTAGTTCAGTTCTAGTTCAGTTCTAGTTCAGTTCTAGTTCAGTTCTAGTTCAGTTCTAGTTCAGTTCTAGTTCAGTTCTAGTTCAGTTCTAGTTCAGTTCTGTTCAGTTCTAGTTCAGTTCTAGTTCAGTTCTAGTTCAGTTCTAGTTCAGTTCTAGTTCAGTTCTAGTTCAGTTCTAGTTCAGTTCTAGTTCAGTTCTAGTTCAGTTCTAGTTCAGTTCTAGTTCAGTTCTAGTTCAGTTCTAGTTCAGTTCTAGTTCAGTTCTAGTTCAGTTCTAGTTCAGTTCTAGTTCAGTTCTAGTTCAGTTCTAGTTCAGTTCTAGTTCAGTTCTAGTTCAGTTCTAGTTCAGTTCTAGTTCAGTTCTAGTTCAGTTCTAGTTCAGTTCTAGTTCAGTTCTAGTTCAGTTCTAGTTCAGTTCTAGTTCAGTTCTAGTTCAGTTCTAGTTCAGTTCTAGTTCAGTTCTAGTTTAGTTCTAGTTCAGTTCTAGTTCAGTTCTAGTTCAGTTCTAGTTCAGTTCTAGTTCAGTTCTAGTTCAGTTCTAGTTCAGTTCTAGTTCAGTTCTAGTTCAGTTCTAGTTCAGTTCTAGTTCAGTTCTAGTTCAGTTCTAGTTCAGTTCTAGTTCAGTTCTAGTTCAGTTCTAGTTCAGTTCTAGTTCAGTTCTAGTTCAGTTCTAGTTCAGTTCTAGTTCAGTTCTAGTTCAGTTCTAGTTCAGTTCTAGTTCAGTTCTAGTTCAGTTCTAGTTCAGTTCTAGTTCAGTTCTAGTTCAGTTCTAGTTCAGTTCTAGTTCAGTTCTAGTTCAGTTCTAGTTCAGTTCTAGTTCAGTTCTAGTTCAGTTCTAGTTCAGTTCTAGTTCAGTTCTAGTTCAGTTCTAGTTCAGTTCTAGTTCAGTTCTAGTTCAGTTCTAGTTCAGTTCTAGTTCAGTTCTAGTTCAGTTCTAGTTCAGTTCTAGTTCAATTCTAGTTTAATTCTAGTTCAGTTCTAGTTTAGTTCTAATACAGCTTTAGTTATTTTTTTACATAAAGGTACAGTAGGGTGCTCATAATAATATATAAAGGACTGAAACGAGAAACATTTACAGACAACTTAACACCCATCTACTTAAGGCCATCACTGAAGCTAGAGCTCACTCGTTAGATACTCATTATGTATTTTATAGATTTTTTTCTAGCTACTGCTTATGTTGACTTTGTAACGTTTTTTTTCATTAAATTTTTTACATTATTGGTGTAATTTTGCAGCTTTTGTTTTAGCTGATTTTTTGCTTTTGTTATATTTTTTTCGTGGTAGAAGTTTCTTTCTTGCTTTAATGTTTTAATTGTTGCAGCATCAAGTCACATTTAATTTACCAAATTAAGTGGTTTTCATGAGTTAGAAAAAAAAAAAAACAATTTTTTAGCAACTTTGTGTGAGTTAGAGAAAGTATAAAAGTGTTTGTGTATTTGAGTGTCATGCAAAAGTTGCAAAAAAAGTAACTAAGTGAACTAACTTAATTAGTTGAGTTGTATTTGTATCATCATGTTCTTGTGTCAGATTTATTTAATTTAGGATTTTTGACTCTTACAACTCTTTATTGTTCTTGCAGATGTTTGTGTTTGGATATATGTATGTTCTTTTAAATTTTTGAACAGATGTTAAGATTGCAATATTATTTTGAGTGTATAAAAATTTGCCAATTGTTAAAGGTAATTTATGGAATTGTAGTTTATGTTTACTGCAGTTTTTCTTTCTAAATTATCACATTCCAACGTATTTTATTACTTCTTGTTGTTTAATTTAAAAAATTGTAAGTGAAATATAATTAATTGTCCCAAATGCGTATGAGTAATTTCGATAATAAGTATACGCATTGCAAAATTATTTAGAATTTCATAATAAGTATACGCTCCACTATTCGATTGATGAGATTGCAAAATAAAAAGTGTTAAACATTATACCCTTTGATATCCTATAAAATACGCATCCTTTTCCTTACCAATTTTCAAATACAAAAATAACAAAAAGTCCTGAGAGATTTGAGAAAACCTATAAAATTAGTATCATTATACGAGTATTGTATACTGCCATTAAAAGACGATACATATAGTTGGCAAAGTTGCCAAGGGAATCTCAAAATGTCGAATGCAACACGTGCAACAAACACACAATAAAGCAATGCAAGTGATTCTACTATTCCTATTTCTAAAATAGTTTGAGTCAGGTGAAAGGAAAACTGTATGGTGTTGCATAAATAACAGCCGATTGCTAGGGTTGTTGCTGCCTCATATACTAAAGCTGATTATGATGATGTTTTTGGCAATAATATTTTTTTGGGAGAAAAACAATCAAACACTCTCACAGATTTTCAATAGTGTTAATAATACGATAACCTTAACACACTTTAAAAAGGCAGACAAAATATTGGAAATTCTGCGAAATGTAGTAAAAAGTATGGTTTGAATTCATAGAAATTACCATACACCCCATTATTAATGTTAGTGTCAGCGAAAGATTCAATATATCTCCCTACAAAGGTTCATATTCCTGAAAAATCGATTTATCGTTATTGATTCCCTCCAAAATAGATCACCACCCATAGATCTGGATCGGTCCATAATTGGTCATAGCATAGGTCTACTTTCGAAAAACATTTAAACGCACATATTGTATTAATAAATAAAGATAAAGGGATAATCTATTTATGTAGTGAATCTTAAAAATAAGTATTTTTTCACTAGACAACTTAGCCAAATATAGGGTGCTTATTGGTTTACCGGAAAAATGATTTGTTGTTTGGGTTTTTGTACTATAACTACTGCCGAGAAGAAATCATTTTTCTCCCGTTTTTATAGTCACAGCATGGATGTAGTTGTTTGTCTTTATTGTTGATAATTCCCAGTAGTAGAAACAATTCAAACTGATTTTCATTGTTTGTCTTCAGCTTGTTTTTTTTTAGCTGTTCTTATTGTTGTAAACGTTACAGCAAAACAAACAAGAAGAAACAACATGATTATATGGTTAAACATTATCGATTAGATGTTATGACAATCATCACTTGTTGTTGCCCCAGCATCTTTGCTTACAAAGCCATAGATGCCAGTCAAAATATTCACAAAAACTGGAGAAAAATGATAGAAAAAAATCTTTCTAAATGAATTTGCAGTTTTTGTTTGTTAGTATTATAAACTAAGCAACCAAGTTGTGGTTGTAATGTTGCAGCATTAACAGTAGTAGTGTGCAGCATACAGCAGTAAGTAGCACTGCAAAAAAATTGCTTGTTTGTTTTCTTTATAGATTTTTTTTGTTGCAGTCATTTAGTTGTTCGTACGTTTTTGTGTGCTGATGATGTTGAGCTGTCAAATGTGACAGACTACAAACAACACCATTTTTTTTTTCTTTGTAAAAACAATTTTACCTTAAAGCAGCAACGTAAATGTAACGAAGCATACAACACACGGCAACACAAGCATGCAGCCAGCCAGTCAGTAAAACAAACGGTATTAAAGTATCATCATCAACAAACAACCAAACTGACATTTAGAAATAGACTCAAAAGAAAAACACACACAAGAATAAAAAAGCTAGTAAAATTGAAAAAAAGGTGTTATATGCCCCAACAACAAAGATAAATCTGAGCAGTTTGTAAACTATGTAGCAGTTAGCAGAGTTAGTAATCGTCAAGGTATTAGTGTTTAGTCTAATATGACTAACAAACATTTGAAGGTTACGAACGACTATGGAATTTCTTAATGTTTTTTTTTTTTTTTAACAGAGTCATTTGTTGCTTTTATTTGCCAGGTTGTTGACAACGCCATCATCATCCTTATCGTAATTATAATTATAATTTTCTATTGTTATGGTTTTAGTTTAGTGTTGCCTGTTATCAAAGTATTCTAATTTTAAATTTTCACCTATTTACCTAAATCGCTGGAAATTTTGCTAGAATTTTTTGGTTTTTCATTTTTTTATTAGGAAGTAAAATTTGTTTCTTTACCTTCGTGATGAGGGGGTATATTGTCACCTGAAACGCAAACGGCCCTAACTAACCAAAAATTCAAAATCGATTTTATTGCTGATTCCAATGTGTTGCATCAAAACAAATGTCCGACCAAAATTAGCGATTTTATTGACAAAAAACAAAAGGTCCTATCTACAAAAACATATTAAACATATTAAAGGTAAAAAGTCTAATTTATCCATTTTATATACGACATTGTCAACTATAATAAAAACTAATAGGTTTCACTATTAAACAATTTGTTTATTTGCTACAAATAAATCGCGTTAATAGAAACAAACTTTTCAATTTAAATAGTTTTTGGCTCCTTCTGTAAAATTTTAAAAATGTTAAATAGGTCCATTTGCGTTTTAGGTGACGATATGTATAAGTTTGTAATTTCCAGAATATAATTTTTTGACCCTATAAAGTCGATAATTATTGATGGCGGAGTTACATAGTGAAACACAATGAAAACAGCAACAGCATACAGTAAACCGTCTAAGACCCATAAAAGAACATATATTCTGGGTCCCTATTAGATTCTAAAATGATCTAGCCGTGTCTGTCCGTATGTCTGTTTGTTGACAAACGATGAGACAAACGGGACGAGATAGAAAGCTGCAATTTTACACAAATATCGGTCTATGATTTCACCTAGCCCCCATATAAGGTTGTCTTCAGAAAATTACTATTACGCAGATAACTGGTTTAAAAATCATGTAAAGCAATGAAATTCGACATAAATAAGTTTTATAGAAACCATAATGTTTTTGTCAAATTCTATGCGGATCGGTCGAAAATTTAATCTATCCCCACACAAGGTACCCTTCAAAAATAAATTTCATAACTGGCTTCAAACTGCCAATAAAGCAACAAAATTCGACAAAAACATAAAAAATCTCCCCACTTAAAGATCGAACCATAATCGGACCCCATATAAGATACCTCTCAAAAAATTACTTATAACTTGCTATAAAATTTCAGTATGTATTATATCAAAGAAATTCGACATATGTACATGTACATGTTTTATAGAGACTAAAATCTGTCTGTCAAATTTTATAAAAATCGGTCTACCCTTCATAGAAGATCCCCTTCAGAAAATGAATACCACGATCATAAATTGTTTCAAAATAGCAGTATAGCAACGAAATTCTCCATAAACAAGTTTTATGGGAACTAAAGCCTTCCCGCTTAATGTAATAAGGATCGAAATACAACTGACCTGACCCATCCGCCATTTAAGGTCCCCTTGAAAAATTACTATACCTAAAGCAACAATATGTCGAATATTGGAACTAAAATCTCTCAGTCAAATTTTTTAAGTGTGTCATAACGTGCATGAAGATTGGACATTATGAAGCTGGACATTATGGCATTCCACCTTTCATGATTTAAAATTTTTTTATAAATTTCCAATAAATTTTCTACTTTTAGTAATTTAAAAAAATAGAAGGTTTTTTAATAATTTTAAATTGTTGGAAAATGTTCAATATTTTTTGGAAAATTTTAGTTTCTTAAAACAATTTTTATAAAATTTCTATTTATCGGTAATTTTTGTAAGTTTTGGTAAGTTTTCTTTTTATAGAATTTTGATAATTTTTACATAGAATTTTTTTATTTTAAATAAATACTCTTTATTTTTTTAGTTTCAATTTCATTAAGAATACAAATAAACTTTTACTTTTTAAAAACATCATCATGATCATTACCATCACCAACGCTCGACAACATCATTATTACGTTAATGTTTGTTGTATTTTTGTAAGATTTCAACCTTTTCAAAACGATTCTTTTCACATCATTGTTGTTGATGTTTCTTGCCGGTACCTTGTTTGTGTTATTGTTGATTTATTCATTTATTTTTTTCTCCTACTTTCATCATTTCTTATCTTTTCTTTTCACTTTTATTCTTCATTTCTTCTATCTGCCTTTTTGGAGCGTGTGAGTTTATTTTGGTGGCTTCAAAAGGTTGACATTGAAAAGTAAAGTGAATTTATAAAAGAAACAATAATAATATGATTATCATTATTATGATGATGTTAATAATGATAATAATGATTTTAATGTTGTTGCTGATGATGATGATGTAAGAAATTTTTTGCTTTGGACTTAAAATAACAAAAATACCAAAAACTAAGAAAGAAATGATGTGAATGAAATGAAAATAAATTGACTGGATGTATGTTTGAAGCAGTGATGCCAGGAGATTTTTTTCAGAAATCCCTACGCTTATGAGAAAAAATCCCTTTTTTCCCTACACCCACTTTTTATTTTCAGTACATTTTTCCCTACACTACTTTTTTCCATTTTTTTCAAAGTTTATCTTAAAAAAATACAAAAATAACATCAAAAACTAAAATATTAGCTCCGTTTTATAATATACATTTATATATATGTATTTTTTTTAATTTTTAGGAATGAAATTTCTAGAATTTAAATTTTTAAATTTTTTTCTTTCAATTTTACATCATACAAATCTTCCAAACCTAACTCTTCAGTTAAGATTAAAAAAAACAAGACAATTGAAAGATTTATGGCAGTATATCGAATCGTGATAAAACTTTATTTTATGTGCCTCCAACAAAAAAAAAAATTCATAAAATAATTATTTTAAATAAGGTTTACTTTTGCGTTTACTTTTTGCGGTTTACTTTTATAAATTTTCAGAACATTAAATTCATTTTTTCAATCCTGAGTTATTGCATTAAGCCCCCGACTACTCTATCTATAAGGAGTCAGAATATATCGCCCTACAGGATTGGCATAATCCAAAAAGTCGTTTCAAGAAAAATGGATATGAATATTTAATGACATTTAACTATTTTTTTAATAACTTTTAAACAAATCAAGGGATTTTAAAAATCCAGATTCAGATAGTTGAAGTTAATATGTTTCTCATCTAAATTGAAATTAAATTTTTAGTTGTTTAATATTCACGAACATGTGGATTTTAGTTTTTACGTTTTCAAAAAATCGATTTCACATCGAAAATAATAGACATATTTGAAATTTGATAAATCTATATGAAAGATTTTAGTATGTCGCATGTTTTGTAGACCTCAGTTCAAGAAACCCGAATTTTGGATTATGCCAGTCTCGTAACGATATGTAGGTACATATATTACAAGCGGAAGTTTTACTAACGATACACTTAAAACTGATTTCATTTTTAATTTTAAAGATTAATACATAAAAGAGTATATTTTTAGTTGTTAAAAACTATGAAATTGAAAAATCCCTACAATTTGACAATAGTAAGAAATCTTTCCCTTTTTCCCTACACGTCAAATTTTTGAAAAAAATCCCTACAAAAAGGGAAAAATCCCTACACTTGGCATCACTGGTTTGAAGTACAATTTCATTTATTTTCTTAAAATTTTATAGGTATTTATTACCCTGCAGTTCGTGCAATTTACCTTAATCTTTTGGCAAAATTTTTATTAGAATGGAACATATGGACTCATTGTAAAACTGCTGGGTAGCTTTTATGTATAAGTTAAATCTGTATTTAACTCTAATTTTATACTTTTATCGGGATATTACTCGTTTTATTACCAAATAAACGATTGGAACATTACGACTAATTTAACTTGTGATTAATGATGTTTGGAGAAAATGAAAATTGTTACACAAACCAATTTTTATATGGAATCAAGAGAAGAAACTTGTTGATATTGGGGTGATTAGTTAGAAAAGTAAAGGTTCATTAATTTCATTTAGTCAAATAGCTTGAAAGCTTGTTTTGGTCTCAAAAAAGCTTAAGTTTTTATTACGTTTAATTACAGCTATCATTAATTAGATAAACATGATCTCTTTGACTAATAATATCCTCAGAAATTATACAAAATTATAGCACCTTCTTGTTATTTTAGTTTTACTTAATGAAAATGCTATTGCAATAATTTAAATGTAATTTATAAATAACAAATAAAAAATTATTTAAATAGCTGGAAATTATTAACTATTAATCATCAAAACAATGACAATACAAACCACTGAATGAATGAATGAATAAATAAATAAATGAGTGACTAAATGACTGCATGATTTTTTGTTGTTGTTTTTGCTGCCGCTGTTTATTTATTTACTGTAACTTTTTAAAACGTCACAATGTCTACCTGCAATTCAGTTAGCTAGCAACAACAAAAAAAAACTATAAATAGCAATTTACACTCACGTGCAGTCATCATAAATACTCGTATCGTACAATCAATGAAAATGCTATTTTTTCTGTGTGTTTGTTGGCTTGTGTATTTGTATGTTAATGCATGTAAAAAAATCCGTTAGTGATGCACTGCATATGATTTTGTATATACAAAACAACAACAATAACCAACAAAATACTTAACACCAACAACAAACTACATACGAGTAAAATAATTCAATAAGTTTTACAATAACAGAATAAGTCTGTGCTGAATAAACCGAGAGTCGAAATAAATGAATGAATTAGGTATGATGACTGAATGAATGATTCGGGAAAAAAAAGTTCTATTTCAGTTCTGGTTCAGTTTTCTAGTTCAGTTCAGTTTTCAGTGCTAGTTCGTTCTGTTCAGTTCTAGTTCATTTCTAGTTTCAGTTCTATTCAGTTTCTAGTTAAGTTTCGTTCAGTTCTAGTTCAGTTTCTAGTTCTAAGTTCTAGTTCAGTTCTAGTTTGCGTTCTAGTTCAGTTTCTATTCATTCTATTCAGTTCTAGTTCAGTTCTAGTTCAGTTCTATCAGTTCTAGTTCAGTTCTAGTTCAGTTCTAGTTCAGTTCTAGTTCAGTTCTAGTTCAGTTCTAGTTCAGTTCTAGTTCAGTTCTAGTTCAGTTCTAGTTCAGTTCTAGTTCAGTTCTAGTTCAGTTCTAGTTCAGTTCTAGTTCAGTTCTAGTTCAGTTCTAGTTCAGTTCTAGTTCAGTTCTAGTTCAGTTCTAGTTCAGTTCTAGTTCAGTTCTAGTTCAGTTCTAGTTCAGTTCTAGTTCAGTTCTAGTTCAGTTCTAGTTCAGTTCTAGTTCAGTTCTAGTTCAGTTCTAGTTCAGTTCTAGTTCAGTTCTAGTTCAGTTCTAGTTCAGTTCTAGTTCAGTTCTAGTTCAGTTCTAGTTCAGTTCTAGTAGTTCAGTTCTAGTTCAGTTCTAGTTCAGTTCTAGTTCAGTTCTAGTTCAGTTCTAGTTCAGTTCTAGTTCAGTTCTAGTTCAGTTCTAGTTCAGTTCTAGTTCAGTTCTAGTTCAGTTCTAGTTCAGTTCTAGTTCAGTTCTAGTTCAGTTCTAGTTCAGTTCTAGTTCAGTTCTAGTTCAGTTCTAGTTCAGTTCTAGTTCAGTTCTAGTTCAGTTCTAGTTCAGTTCTAGTTCAGTTCTAGTTCAGTTCTAGTTCAGTTCTAGTTCAGTTCTAGTTCTAGTTCAGTTCTAGTTCAGTTCTAGTTCAGTTCTAGTTCAGTTCTAGTTCAGTTCTAGTTCAGTTCTAGTTCAGTTCTAGTTCAGTTCTAGTTCAGTTCTAGTTCAGTTCTAGTTCAGTTCTAGTTCAGTTCTAGTTCAGTTCTAGTTCAGTTCTAGTTCAGTTCTAGTTCAGTTCTAGTTCAGTTCTAGTTCAGTTCTAGTTCAGTTCTAGTTCAGTTCTAGTTCAGTTCTAGTTTTAGGATCAGGTTCATATAAAAATATGCTGTATCGGTTGCGCTACATACATATTGAGGCGAACGTGTGATACCTACTGAAAAACTGTTACTCACTGTCAGGAAAACTCTTTTTAAAAAGTTTACGCAAAAAAGCAAAACAACCAAAATAAGAGCAACAAGTACTTCATAGTAAGTGAGCATATAATGAGCTCATATATAAAATATAAAGATATTATTCACCCATACTTGCATCCATAAATACATTAGCACTCATATAAATCCACGTACACCCACAAGCACACAAATAAGCATGTGCAACATGAAAACCCATAAGATTCAACCGACTGCCAACTTGATAAAAAAACTCCACCAAAAAAAAAAAGAAAAAAATATTTATACACTCACTGAGTAAGAACGAGTACCTTCAATTTACTTCACAAGCTGCCACTAGTGTTTCTTTTTTTCAATACACCAACTGTAAAGTTGTTGAATTCATGTAAGTATACATTTATGTATGTATTTACATACATACGTAAATATATATTCTTACATATACCCATTTAAATATAAGTGTTTGCATCTGTGTGTATTACTTCGTGTGTATTTAATGAATGAATGTTTGAATGACTGCACATTAACTGCACATTAGTTTTTTTTCTTGAATATCACTGCATCTTGAATGTAACTCTTTATTCCATTTTTTTGTTGTTCAGTCAAATTAATAAAATCTTATACAGCAATTACTGAATAATTCAAGGGTTAACAAGCAGCTTGTTGCTGGTTTGTTTTTTTTTTGTTAGTACATACTTGATTATGTCTTTATTAATTGGAGTTTTTATTTTCTTTGATTTCATTTGTATAAACATTTTAAAGAAGTTTATTTTATTTTTGTAACTTAAAGTTTTTTTAATGAGGTAGAGTGTTTGCAAAAAGAAAATTTGGAAAATTTTTAAGAAAGGAAGGAAGGATTAAAGATTATTGGAAAGCAATGAAGAAATTTGTATCTTATTGGGTTTGTTTGTAAACACATACATATAAACATATGTTGAAAAATACTTAGATTTCAAATTTTCAGAAGGTATTTAGTATTCTTTAGGAATTAATATATCGGGAAATAATTTCAATTACATCGATTTAAGAAGTAATACTCGAAATTAAAGCTCTTGGAATGTGTTTGAAGAATTGTCAATTATTTAGAAGATTTAGTTGCATGTATAACCAAATCTTGTTTGGGATGATATCTCAGGAAATATGAGGATGATGATTTCGGATTATAATAGCAGAAATATGTATATTTGTTTAAGTATAATATGACTGATCCCAAGTTAATTCCTTCTTATTGGACCTGGATATAAACTCTCATTGCAGTCAATACTGATAATTCGGATAATGAAGATCGAAATGGTGATTATGACGAATAATTGTTGTTGATGCATTTATGTAATTTTTGTGTACATTACCAACTATCTCTGTGTGTGTATGTGAGATCGTCTGTACATTGTTGTTGTTAATATATCCCAGCAAAAACTTTTATTGAAAAGTAATGAGTTAAGCTAAAAAGTCACCTTTCACTACTTATTCATTAGCATTTGAACTAATTATTTTAATACGGTGATGACATTAGAGGCAAATACTTACATTTCTCGCTTACTTGTAAGTACTTAAATAAGTACTTACAAAGGCTTAAAAACTTGCCGACACAGAATACGAACCTGGGCCTCTTGTTCGGTAATTTGCTAAAAAGGTAAAACTCAAAATAAAGTAACTATGTATGTATATGACTATACATGCATATGTATGTATGTAAGTCGTTATTAGAGTACATACTTAAAAGTTGTTATAAGCTTTGAAAAGTAAGTAGTTCTGTAAGAACAAGTCATTACCAAGTTTTTGTTGGGATATTATGTGTATTTTTTGTTATTGTTGCTGAAGTCTTATGCTTACAAAGCATATCGGAGGCGCCAATAATTATGTTCTTTTTTCCAGCTTTTTGTTGTGTTTATTGTTTAGTTTTTTTTTTATCGTCATACACTTTATTGTTGTTGTAGTTATAATGCTAGTTAATGCGGTTGTTGTTGTTCTGTAGTTTATTTATATTGCTTGTGTTTAGTTTAGTTTGAACTTAATTTATGGGGTTTATTAATTGTTGGCTTTTGATATTAATGGGGTTATAAATACAAATTAATTTTGATTTTAATAGAAAAAAATGCTGTATTAAATATTGTAAGTGAATAAGGCGATATAAAAAATTCATTGATATTCATATTAGTGTAAAATAAATAAACAAATGATTATTAATAATTAATTAAATGTGTCTAATGGTTGGAGAATTGTTAATAGTTTTATTAAGCGGTTAACTAGAAACAGGTTGAAGTTATAACAATTTAAGAATGTTTGTACTTCAGAATATCAGGTAGAATGGAAAAGAATGCTCATATTAGGTGATGATAAATAAAATGATAATAATTTAAGCTGCCGTTTGTATCACGCAGCTTAAATACTTTTTTAAAGAATACGTATAATCCCGTTTCCAAATTTCCATCTACTTCATCCCGCTGTGCTTATTACAAACCTATGTAAATACATAGTTTGTATCTGAATTTACGTTGAACGCTATATACTGCATTTATAACCAAATTACCTATAAACGATAAAACTATCCATCTATATGCCTTTACTCCCAAGTGCCATCAATTATTCCTTATATTAACTACCGTTTATAACAATCCTTGATTCCTCTGTTTTACCACTTTATTTCACATACATATGTATGTATATAAATACATACAATGTACATTAGGGTGACCTAGATTGTCGGGAAAATAAATTAGGTACTTTTGTTCCTAACAAAAATGAAATTTTAGTTCATTCTAAGAAAAAATTCAGATAAATTTGAAAAAAATTTTGATAAATGGTATCTAAATTTTCATATTTGGTGAGATCATAAGTAATTTCCAGGGGCTACCCTAATACACATACATATGTGTATAAAGATTTTCATTTGATATTTTTTTTCACTTTATTTTTGTAAAGTTAGCAATGTTGTAAATATGGCGACCTGAATAATATTTCTTGTACAAGAAGTCCTAGTATTACGTCTGATCTAAATTGCATTTGTTCCATTTTGTATTGTAGTCCCTAAAGAGAAATACATAGTTGCCACAGCAACAGCTCTGAATACATACTATGTAATAAAAAAAAAAAAACAAGTAAAAGAAAACTTTGTTTGTATGAAAATGTAAGTGGAATTGTTATAGTATTTACATGTATGATAGAAAGTCTATGAATCCTTAAAACTTCGGCAAATTTGTAAATTTTATTCAACACAAAAAAATTGCTTTATACTTATACATTAGGCTGTTCCGTGGACCAATTTTTTTGTAGGAATACCTCTCAAAAGATGCGTATTAATGTATTAAATTCGAGAAAAATAAAAAAATATTTTGTTTTGATAAGGACCTCAGTTCTCTATCAGCGATTAAATATCTTGATCTGAGTACAATGTGTGAAAAATTTTTCTGTAATCTTTTCGAAATGGGTCGCAAGAATTCCGTAATTTTGATCTTATAGAAAACTTCTGAAATGAAACAAACCAAATGCCAAACAATTCTTTAAATATTTATACCCTACACCACTATAGTGCGGAGGGTATTATGCGTTTGTTCTGATGTTTGCAACACCTAAAAATATTGGTCCTACACCGATCTGAGCCAATCGGTTCATAATCACTTTCTGTGTCGATTTATCCGCCCGTCTATGTGTCCATGTAAACCTTGTGTACACGTTTGTGCAATTTCCAAGATAATTTGATGAGGCCGAAGCGTCATACAATTGTACCTCCCGAATAAGGCTTTTGAGCTCATAAATAACTGGACCTCATTTGATCTTATCCCCTTCAAAAAATGACTTAATGGTCAAAATTCACTTATAAACACTAATATCACGATTAATTTCTGCATAAATAACTTTAAAGTAGACGTAAATCCCTCTACCAACATTTATAAGAATAGGCCCATATTAACCCCATGACCCATATAACCCCTCTCTTAGAAAATCTCTTTTTTATCAACAAATTGTTAAAATATATCGGAATTAAGTTAAAAATTAAATTAAATGTTTTATTATTAAATAAATGTTAAAAATCACAATCACTGGTGTAGGGTATCATATGGTCAGCCAAGTCGACTATAAATTCTTACTTATTTTCTGTATATAAAATTCCGACAATTTTGACTCCTATTTCGATAAAAAGCCAAAATAATATACCTCTCAAATTTTAAAATTATTTTTCCCGTAATCGGTTCAAAATTCGATAATTTTTGAGATCAATTTCAAAAAAATTGGAAATATCAGTATATGAAATTTTTAAAAAGCCTGTTCTTCGGGACACTCTATTTTATATTTGGAAAAATATTAGAATGGCTCGGGAAAAAAATTGTGTTGAATTTTTTAATAATATTTGTTTTTGAATTTTGTTATTTTTTAATGGTCTTCACTATATTCTAATTCAGAATGTTATGTAGCAGTTCATTATTTTTAAATAACCAAAAAGTTTTTGCACTGGACTTGAATCAAATATTTTGTTCTTGAAATTTTTGACACCATTGAGGATTGACGTATTACTTTTAACTGCAGTGCATTAGCCGTTAGGCAACCGAAAGCCGAAATCAATTTGAAATGCAAACTTATTCCAACACAAATTTTATTGAAAGTTATAATAACAATATAATATAACAATAGTAAATTGGACCAGTCTAATATATAGACTGGATATATGCAATAATATTGTAATAACTTTTCACATTTGTCATTTTCTATATGTATAAATAATTGTTGCAATTACCTAGCAAAAACTCGGTAATAACTTGAAGTTACTTATTTTTAGTTTTGCATAAAAAAAAATTGAAAAGTAATCAGTTAAAAATCTAAAAAACTACTTTTCACTAATTATTCATTAGTATTTTAACTTATTATTGTAACACGGTGGTGACATTGGAGACAAGTACTTACCACGCTCCCTAACAAATAACTACTTAAATAAGTACTTACAAATTACTCACACAGAATACTACAAAAGATACTTACGTATCTGATTATTAGAAAGTCATTATAAGAGTACTTAAAAGTAATGCAAACGGTATGTAGTAGTGTTTGAAAAGTATATGGTTGTGTATGTACCAGTCATTAACAAGTTTTTGCGTGTTAACGATCACGACACACAGGTTAGTATTCTGTGTCGACAATTTTATTTTTGTTCCTAAAACAAAATAACTTTGTGAATTCCTATTTAGAAGTATTTACTTAAGTACTTATTTATAAGTCATCGTGGTAAGTACTTGCCTCCAATGTCATCACAGTGTTAAAATAATGAGATAAAATAAGTACTGAAAAGTGATTTTATTATTAATTTTTTTAACTGATTACATTTTAATGTAAGTTTTTGCTGGGTACATACCTACATACCTGTGTCTGTACTTTGCTTGTATATACATTCAGTGTTAAATGTCAATTTTTATTTCACACTACAAAAAGTCGAGTTTTTTTTTCAACTTGTTTAAATTGAGTTTATGTTGAATTACACTTTTATATTTATTTCTTATTTCGTTTTTTTCAAACTTTAATTAATTTTAGTTATTAAGTTGGGTTTGTTACAAACATTCGGTATGTAAAACTGTGTGATTAAGTGGTGGTTTGATTAGAACTTCAGAGGCAATGTTTAATTATAAAATTTCTGAGGCACTAAAGAAAATTTAGGTCTTATACATATACATGTTCAATTCACAATCGATGTTGTAGCGTTGTATGCGTTGTATGTCAGCAGCTGCTACAATAGTCATAACAATGTTGTTGGTATTTTCTATGCAAAAGCTCTATACAACTCCTACGACAATTTTTCATATGTTTTTCGAATGTTGTAAGAAAGTTTAGTGTTGCCAAATGTTTATTTCAACATATAAACAAAAATTCAAACGATTTTAGCATAAAAAACGATAAAGTGGTAACACTGAAATCAAAAACAAACAGCTGTTTACCAAAACAAAAGAGCTAAAATTTAATTAAAAACTGTTTATTTATTAGTTTAAAATGAGGAATAAAGAAAATAAAAGAATTGAAAATTCAAAGAAATTAATTTGGTTCATTTCGCATGTTTAATTAGTTTAATATTTTTTGATTTGATTGTTTTTTTTTTTTTTTCATTGAGAACATAAACTTATGACTTGCTGCAAAGATCTGTTCACAATCACTGTTACTACACTTTAGTAGGTACAATATACAACTTGATTGTTAATTGAACAACAGTATTTTAATTTTAGTTAATGTAAATTGTACTTTCGTGTAAGGCAGGTGGTAAGTGGTAGTCATTGAAAAGTAAAACATTTCGTAATAACAAGATTGTAATCTCTTGTTAAAGCTTAATTTTATATTATATACATATAGTATATACATATGTAGCTCATAAAAAATTCCATATTTTCCCAAAAATATAAATATAATAAAAACTTTTTGATTAGTTTATTTACATATACTATTTGAGTGTAATTGATTTTTAATGCACTTATGAAACTAGTTGATTTTATTATTGTTTCAGGTAAATATTTGTTAAATAACATTTTTATTTTTTTTGGATATCATCCACTTTAAATATGTATATCCATCCATCCATATTGTTTTGTATGTCATTTACTATAAATAATATTTGATTTTAAACAATTTCCGTGAATTTTTTTTAGTTTATTATTACAAATCAATGCTCAACAATAAACCTTCCCACAGAAAGTACTTGAATATTTTTTTCCTTTTTTTCATTTTAAAAATTGGTTCGAAAAAAAAAAAAGAGAAAATGTCTCTAGTTTCGCATTATGTACCAATATGTACTTATGGCATGAGTTGTATGAAGAAGCAGACAAATACAAAAATGAATTCAATGACAAGAGTTCACCACAATTGCTCCACAGGATATTGAATTGTTATGACAGGTTATAGTCATGAAAATGATGACGACGACTGCGATGATTTTGTTGAAAAAAAATGACAGCAAAAAAAACAATAATAAAATATTACAAATGTCGAATATGTCGCAAACTCGTACTTGTTGCCATTACAACCTGTTGATAGAAGACCATTGAATTGAAAAGTGAAATATGAACTTGCAACATGCCAATGTAAGAGTTTTGGTGTGTATAATGCTAGTTTGAGAATAGAGAAAACTCGTGTGAGTAAATGTTGCTAATATATAACGAGCTTTAAGGGAAAATAATTTAAAATATTTAAATTTAAAGCAAATTTGTGTGACTTAACCAGCAAAAACATGGTAATGACTTGTACTTACTCAATAAATTACTTTTCAATGACTACTACACACCGTCTGCATTACTTAGAAGTTATCTAGTAATGATTAACACATATTAGTACTTTTTAATGTAAGTTTTTGCTGGGTTAGTTTCTAATGTTTTAAAGCTAAAGTTTGTGACTCTGAGAAACAGTTTGCTTTCTTAATAGAAATAAAAATCTAATTCAATTGCAATATGTAGTTGGCAAGAATTTGGCTAAACTATTTTACCTTTTTGAGAGTCCAAATAAAATCAACTAGATATATAAAATCAATTACTCCTAAAAGGTCTTTAATTTACAAACCCATAAATGTAGACTTATTAAAAACCACCTGCCTTTCCATTTTTTATTATTGAGAAATTCAATTTGCGAATAAAAATTCTTAAATATGACTGACCGTTAAAACAAATTACTACACCCATAAAAACATTAACCTGTTTTATGGAAAATTGAAAATTATTAAGGAAAACGTCATAAAAGCCACACGCAGAAAAAATAATTGTAAAACTAAAAAAAAATTTAAAAATCTCCATCAACTGCAATCAAAAGTTTAATTAAAGTCTCACCGGTAAAAAAAATACCAAACTGCTAGAACTAATAGTCGTAATAGCAAACTTTATAACTGACAATAGACATGAAAAGCCAAGTGAGGAAAACAACGACAACAACAGCTATAACAAAACGGTTAAATCTCTGCAGGCTACAACAAGTAACCTGTCTTTAGACCTTTTTTCTTTCGATCGTTTATTGTGGTGGTATGTTTTGCGCAAGTGCAAACTGGGCAATAACGTGGCTGACTGCCTTGGAACGTTAGTATATTTGGTGATATTTAGACTAAATGACTGACGGACTAACTGGTGGAAGGAAGGACGGACGTAGGAACAGTTTCTATGCAATAAATATAAAAAATGTTGGTGCCAGTAAGCCACACAAACAGAGATACATACATACATATAAATAAATAGACAAGATACAAACAAGCCATATTTAGTATTTAAAGTCAAACATTAAACAAAGTTACATGACGATGGACAGACAGACGGACAGTTTAACATACATATGTATGTATGTATGTATTTAAACGTTTTCAAAAACTAAAGGTAAATTTGGCCAATAACACACACTCATACATTACTTATACTAACTAAACAATTTTAACTTGGCTGACTATTTTTGGTCAAAAATTGTTCAAATGTTGCCATCATCATCACCGCCATCACGAGCAACAACAACACTAGTGGCAGTAGTTTTAGGCTTTTCTATTCGTACATTTAAAATTTATAAAATAATGTGCTCTTGTTGGCATTTTGACCGCCTTTTTGAGAAGACCTTTTTACACGCAATTATACTCTTGTACATATTTATACATGTATGCATGACAGGGATGAATAAGGAGGCACATTTTGTGGTACTATTAAACAAACTTTGTTGTTAGTACTATAGAGTATCAAAAAGAAGGCTTTAAGTTTCGTTTTTTTCAAATTCTAATCCTAGATTTTCCAAAACTGTTGACTGATTTTTGATACATTTCAAAATTGAGGCCTTTATATTTCGTATGCATTCTGCAGTTAAAATCTGCATCCAAATAAACATTTGGTCAAAACAGTAATAAAGTACGATATGTCAATCTTACTTATTAGAACATTTCCAAAATATGCCTTATCTCTCAACCCTGATGCTCATTCACACTACCAAACTACAATCAAACAATTACAAATTTAGTCATAATGCAACAACTACAAACTATGCAACATCATGTGAATCGGAATCCATAAAGTAAGCGGTAAACACATACATATACTTTTTACATTACGAGGATAAAATACCATTTAAAAACAACTATTAAACAATTACAACAAGTACAACCTAACAGCCACTAATGGATACAAACTCATTCACTCCCCATACATCCATACACACGTATGATTACAAATATGGCTACAAAATAATATTTATCTTGTAATATTATTTTCTATTTGTTGCCCGACTGCTGCCATAAGCCCTCAAAATTGTAAAAATTTTGTAAAACTAGCAAATTTTTTTTATTTTAATACTTGTATATATTCATACATTAAGACTTATCGTGGTAGAATTGCTCATGAGCACATACATACATATATGTAGAAATTATTCAACCTGAATATTTTATGTATGCAGCAGGTCAAAAATCTACAAATATGTTATGGACTTTGACTTTAAGGGTTTTAGGAGTTCTATAAGTAATGAGCAGATAAACAGTGGTTTAAGTGCTTAGTCTAAACGTAACTCAACTATTTATTAGGTCATAATATATGGAAGATTTCATGTCAAGTGATCCAACTTTTGAAACCGATGTTTTCCGATTGTAATGAATTTTGCAGCAATGTTAGTTGGATAGTAGTTTAGACACATATGTATACATATACATACAGGTAATTTCGTGTCAAGTGATCCAACTCAAAAAAGAACTACTGGAGTTAGAGGGGATCAAAGTTGAACATTTTGGTCATACGGTGTTTTTTCAAATGAGTGTAACTTTTCACCTATTGGTCCTAGCAAAAATTGTCCAAAGGAGTTTAGATAGATAGATTGGAAGACATCGATTTTAAAAGTTGGTCAATTGACACGAAATTGCCCATACATATAAAATTTTCGGATGCAATATAACAATAACCAACTTCGTGTATCGCAGAGAATAAGCAACAGATGAAGCAAAAAGTCGATTTTTTAAATGTTGAGCTTCGATTGGATATTATGGATGATTGAGTGATTTTCAGAATATGTCTTCTATGACACCTAAGGCCAAATTTGGTCCGATTTTCTCAAAATTGTACAATATTTTTGGACACACAGAATTGATATCTGCTCAATTTTAGCGCGATTGCATAACTAAGGAATTATTGAGCGATATTCCGCAGAGATATTTGTATGCGGCTTGTATAAAAGCACGGACAAGCGTTAAATCGCCCTGCAGAACTGGGTGGCAGTCCAGAACTAGTTCTTTTACCTATAAATACGTGTTGCCACCAAGTCAGTTACGTGACTATTAATTTAACAATGGCCTGTCCTGTACAAAAAATGTAATAAATAGAAAGAATTGAACATTTTTGTTTTTTTTCAAAACTATTTTCATTCAGAAAAAGAAAACTTTATAAATAGAATGACATGGTACATGAAGAAATTTTGTTTCATTCGGTTCATAATATGAGATTACTAAATT